>NW_027189163.1:423946-454437 GCF_040958095.1 Procambarus clarkii | reverse complement strand
ATTAGTAATTGACGCATCCAATAAGAACTTGGCATCTTTAATGTAGACATTAATTGTGGCTGTTGAAAAACACTTGGGACAATATTTATACTCGATGGGAATATTAAGAATCCAACAGAAAGTCCTGAACATTGTAAACAATAGTAAATTTTTGTATTAGATATATCCAACATTATATTTTTTAAATAATACAAAAAATAATTACAATGAATAGTAATAACGGCTTACAACATGAAAATAACATACTTTTAGAATTAGATAATTTAATAATTGAACAATATATTGATGAAATTGATAAAATTTATAAAAATTATGAAAATTTTTGTTCAATATCTCGATTATATTCGTTATGTTCTAAAATTATGAATATATTTAATATAGCCTCTATATTTTTATCTATTTTATTACCATCACAAAATTATAGTTTAATTTTTAGTTTAGTCGGTATATCATTAAATAGCATGTTTAGTATTGATTTGCGTAAAGAAAAACTTCAACAAATTGTATCTGTATATTATCTCTATATTATTCCTGATTTAGAAAAGTTTATTTATGATAATATAAGCAAAGATATATGACAAATTCGGAATTTTCAACATGAGATAACTGCAGGGAACATTAATAACAAAATTAGTAATATTAACAATAATAATAATAATAATAATAATAATAATAATAATAATAATCCTAGTCTTTCTTGTTTAGATAAAATTGCTCAAATGAAAGAAATTATAACAAATAATTATACAAAATATATGGGTGAAATGTTTTCTGTGCCTGTAAGCTTAACTTATGTAAATTATACAAGTATTATATTGTGCTTCAGCACATATATATTCCTATTCATTACTATTCCTCTAATACACATATACTTACCCCCTCTAATATAAAATTTTTGGTAAATATATAAAAAAATGGATGAACATGTTATTGATCAAATATTTAGTAAATACCTAAACCAAAGTGATTTGGAATGTATAAAACAGGAATTCAATCGTCCTATTTTTAATCCACGTACGCAACGAGAAATTATAACATATGTCGAAAATGAAGATGAAGAAACCAATAAACAACAATCTTCTCCTCCTATATCCACACTACAAAGGCGCAAAAAACGTTTATTACTTAACCCATCTAGTTTGAAGAATTACAAGTGTACGTTTGAAAAATTTGGCCGTTTTAAGCTTCAGCAAGTCGGTCGGGAGGCACCGGTTACACCAGATTTGATAAATATATATAATGTATATTTAAACCGGGATGCCAATTTAAAATATATGACGCGTCTAACCAACGTTCGAACACTAAACAAGTACATCGTAGGTCCCATTCTTGGACAAGAAATGCGTCTTCCTCGTACATCTGTTAATTTACGCCGTAACAATAAGCCTATTTTAGATAGCCGTTTGATCGCTCAGACGGTTGCAAGAATATGGAATTTTTCTCAGTCTGAACATGCTTACAAAATTTTACTTATATACCATACAGGTCTTCGAGCCAAAGAAGCCAACAATGTAACTTATCGTAATGTTGTAGATGCATATTACCCAGCCACTCAGACTGTTGTTTTGCCAGTAGTATACAGTAAACACGGTAAGGATCGCAACATTCCCTTATTAAAAGGAGGGGCTTCCACTTTTTTTATTCAATACCTCATTCCCTATGCAAATAAGAAGATGTTACGATTAACTCTACTGAAATATCCTGGGACAAATATAGCTGATCATTTGGATAAACCTATTTTTGATTCTAGTTACCAGAGTACACATAAAGTTTTTAAAAGTTATCTTTGGAAAGTTGCTAAAGAAAGAAATCAGAAATTATCTCCTAATGAAGAATATAGTGTTCAAGAAGATTTAAAAGGGGCAGGTCTCCATTCACTCCGAGCTGATTTTGCTACACGTACTTTTAACAGTCTTTCAAGACAATTAGGTAAGAATCATATTTTACCTTTTAAAATTATTAGTGAAATTTTAGGACATTCAAACGTTAAGGAATTTTTAAAAAGTTATATTAATCAAGGTGAAATAATAATGGAAGGTGGAAATGAAGAAGATGAAGAATTTAGTGGTGAGGATGGCGTTGGTGAAGTTAACCAATTGCTTACAAATGATGAAAGTATTCACTGGGGTAGCAATGCACGAATGGCCCTACGACACCGTTATCGTCATATGAATGTAAATACAATCTCTAATTTGGAAGATCACACTTACCCATTGGCATCTAAAGAAGCTTCACCAACCATAAATAATAATTCTCTATCAATATCTAATAATAATAATAATAATAATATACTTACTAATACAATTACAAATAACCCTATTGATAATATTGGTACAACTATTACTATCGATACTGCTACGACTAATGCTGCAGTTAATAATATTAAGAATAATATTATTAATAATAGTAATAATGATGATAATAATAATAATAATAATCGAATCGTTTATATATAAATAAAAAAAATATGTAAATAAATAATTAAATATATATTATACTATATATAACATGCAATCTTCTAACATTTATAATATATATATATAAAAAATGGACAATAATTGTTTATTGTTAGCTTTCAACTACATTCAAAAAACATCTTATGAACCAAATGATAGTTACTATAATCCCCGTCTTTATAAAAATCATATTCTTTATGAAGCTTCTGTTTTAGTAGTAAATATGTCTAATGGTTTTTGTAATGTAGATAAATCAGCTTTTCATTTCCCTCTTAAAAATATTTATACATCTCTACATTTAAAGGCAGATGAAGATGAAATGATTAGTGATGATGACGATGATGATTTGAATAAGTGCCTAGAATTGTTAGTAACCAAGTTTAATGTAAAATATGCTTGGGTTTATGGAATTAATCAAATCCTTTTTAAATTACCGGTATTGCAGTATCTTACTGTCTTTAATATAAGGAGTTCAACTATCTATAAATTTGGAGAAGAAATTAAATTAGATGAGTATTCCATACCAAAACCTATACAAGTTTATAATAAACGTAATAATTTTCCACCACCTTCACATAGTATAACTAATCTTTGTCAAATGCTCTCCAAAAATCTAATTAGAGGATATCAAGATTCTTTGAAGACTATTAATTTTTATGCAGATAGTAAAAAGAACCCAGATTGTAGACATTTACATTGTTCTTTACATTTCAAAGCCACCAAGAGCAATTCAACGTGTGCATGTTTATTAAATTAAATAAATCGCCTCATTCTCATGTTTTTATCCGCCAGTCAAGATCTATATTTAACCGAATACAAAGAATATCTTAAATGCAATCCAAATCACAATGAACGATTCTGTCAATTCATGGCTGGACGTGAAGTTGAATTCAAACTACAAACGCTACTACTCAGTATGATTTATCCCGAAAAATTTCATTGGGACTGTTATAGAAATGAAAATGGGATTTATGTGTCAGTAAAACTAATAGATTATCCAAGGAAAAATATAGATAAATATAAATTAATTAAATGGCAAACTAGTCAATTTTCTAAGCTTATTATGACGGAAAAATCAATCAACCATCGAGATTCTAATTTCATTCAAAATATTATGATATTTTTGGGGTTTGATGAAATATATAATGTACATTTATTACCTTAGTAAATAAAAATGGAATCTATTATTAATAGTAATTTATATTTACCTACATCATCTGATGATTACTCAAGAATACTATCTTCAGATTCAATATCGTCATTACCTTTATTTTCACAAATTTCTTTACAACCCGAACCCGAACCCATACTTGAACCTGAACCCATACTTGAACCTGAACCCATACTTGAACTTGAACCCGAACCCATACTTGAACCTGAACCCATACTTGAACTTGAACCAAGACCTAAACCTAAAATGGAACCAGAATCAAAACTAGAACAACAAAAACAACCAGAACTATCAGATTTGCCATCTCCTAGACCACATTTCCCCCAAAAAGATAGAGGTAGTTTATATAGTCATGTATTTGATTATAAAGTGAAAAAGAATAATAAAGAATTACGACGATATCTATTGAAAATATACATTCAACAAAAATGTTCTCCTAAAAACAATGATGATGAAATGTCTAAATTTATTTATGAATTTGGTAATCAAAATCTAGAGGATATGGACGATGAAGAATTGAAAAATATTATAAATATGATAACTTTGGTACAAAACATATTATCAGATCACTCTTATGTTAAAGACTTCTTTCAATTATTTAAAAATGTTTCTGAACAAATTAAAGACATTGCTCTCCAGAAATATCCTCAGTATTTATCGTCAATAAACCTAATTTTTAAGCAGATTATAATTAGTTTACAACGCATTGAAAATAACAAGAATGAACATGTTGACAAATTATTAATGCTTCTTTCATTAGACATGAAAGATATGAAACACTATCAACCAACTTCTTCTAGTACAATAATAATACATGCCTTGGTTCAAACTGGAATAAGTTTAATTATGTGTGGTATAATAGAATTTATTAATAATCGGGGTAAGGTTCAGGCAGAATACGATGCCAATCAATTCTTTAATTTAAAAGAACATGATGAAGAATTAATGGAAAATGTTGAAGACAATGATGATAATCCAATAAGAAAAAGATTCAAACCTTCTTCATAAAAAAAAATATTTAAACATCATATGTGTTCAAACATCAGGTACCTTAGAAAAATCTTACAATACATTATGCCTACTATACAGTCCATCTTGGATACATAAGTGACAATGAAACAGAAGTGAAGTGCATGTTGTATGATTATATAAAAGGAGTTGAATATCATCTGAGCCTTCAGTTTATTAGCAATCAGGATGCCCTCCGCATCCTCTCCTTAAAGACAAACTGACATAATGGGAAATTACTTGGAGAAAGCTGAAACGAACCCCAAATCTAGTTTAGAAGAGGAAACAATGGATGGTAGGTAATAATACGAATATATAGATGTTTATATACATTTTTTACAATATACCTTTTTTTTTCTTATTTTAATATATATTTTTCTTTTTTCTTTTTTATTTTTTAGAACAATCTACACAGCAGTTAATGTTGCCCCCCCTCCCGCCTGAAATGGCTATAATAGAGGAAGATGATGAACAAGAGACGAATGATTTTGGGATATTGGAAATGGAACTCTGTATTATTAAAGAGAAGAATGTCGAAGGTGAAGAGAAGACTCACATAGTGTTCCAGATGCCAGCTAAAGTACCAGATTTATTATTAACGGGAGCGGATCCAAAGAATAATGTGTCTCATCAAGCAAGTACCTACAATATTCTCATGGCAGATGTGTCAGGATCCATGTTCATTTACTGGAATGGTGTAATGACAGGGTGGAACGAATATGTGGCACCTCATTTGGTAGGGAGAACGAATCTGTTCGTGTTTGGCAGTAAAGTTGAATTAAAACGATCAGAAACAAACCTAATAAATAGTGATTTTGCTAATGGTCAAACAGATTTGACTGGTGCCCTACAAACTATTGTACATGAGGTTTACCAATGTAAGGAGAGGTATATCAAAGTGTTTCTTATTACTGACGGCCATCATAATACAACATTGATTCAGCCAAGTCATGTTATTGACAAAATGAATGAGGTTGAGAATAAGATTTGTGAGGTTTTTGTGTTAGGTGTGGGATGTGACTTTCCCGTTCAGTATAGTCTGGATATAAGGTCGCGTTTGCACAATGGTAGTACCAATATGCCTTCACTTTTCTGGGCGAAAACGTCAGATGAATTAGAGGAAGAGATGAAGAAAATTGGTGGATACATATCTGATGGAACTTCACCGATCCTGAAGTTGTCAGTGAAAGGTTTCTTACTGCCAGGGGGTATAGCCAAGGATAAATTCTACCTGAATGAGTGGGTATATTTTCCCTGTGAACAAGAACAAGTGAAACAACTTAGATTAATATATGGTAATAATGGATGTCACATTTCACCCCAGTTTCGTCGTATATCATTATTTGAGTTGAATGAAGTATTTCGACAATGGAATTCGGTTATTATTCAAATTAATAATAAGAAAGAACCAGTTCCTTCAGATGTATTACCTTTAATGGAAAGAATTTTGAAATCAATTCAAGCTAGTGAGGAACTCAGTAGTAGATCTATTCGAGATCGGTTAGACCTTGGCGTCCGCTGATTGGTGGGAGGTGGAGGATTGCCCCACACTCTTCGTTTTTTGCACGTGGTGATACAGGATATTGTGCATTTGTTCTCGATTATTGACAACGTCGAAGAAATGGCTGAGGCGGTATGCCCAAGTGGTAGTGAGGAGGACAGACAAGATGATAATCGACCGTTTGAATTAGTAGTGAACAAAAAGAAACGGAGAAATAATAACAGACAGCGAGACAGTGAGAGTGACGATGAGATTGCAAAGAGACCAAAGAATGAGACCCTACTCGGCAAGACTGAAGACAAGACAAGAAGGAAGAGGCTGTTGTTCCCTACAACATGCCAATTGAATTTCCACCAAAAGCTAGAGTGGACGGTACGGTTGGCTAAACAATGTTTGGAATACGAACCACTTTTCAAGGAGGGTCTTCACCGGCCCTACATAACAGTTGGGACTGAACAGGCCGTGGAACGCCTCACGACGGTTGGATTTGAAAATGTAGTGATGGTTCCTCCAGAAGAAGGTATGTTGCACACAAAGATCATAGTTTTCAAGTTTCCAACTTATTTGGATCCTGACTGTCTTCTTCTTAACAATGATAATGTTGTCTGGGCCAAGAGGAACAGTGTTCGTGGTGACAAACGAAGCCAGGTTGTTGCCTTGGTAAAGGGTGAGGCGCCGGAGAAAATTTTTGTGCAAGGACTAGGCTATAGGAACGTTGCAAAATACGTTGAGGAGCCTATACTGTGCATGAAGTGTTCACGTTGGGGACATATGGCATGGAAATGCCAGTTTGACCCCAGGTGTCGGTATTGTGGGAAAAATCACGACTCGCGAGAGTGTAGAGTCAAGATTGAAAGAAGTGAAAAGATTATCCCATTTTGTTGCAACTGTCGAGGCAGCCACAATGCTGGTTCCTCTCTATGCCCCATGAAGCCTCATCTGAAAGAGACTAGAACGGGTCCTACAAGCAGGATAGATGTATCCTCGCAGCAAGGAAAAATTGTGCAAGAGGAACATGGAGGAAACAGTTGGAAGCCAACGGCAGCCCCTATGATCAATGTGTGGGAAAAAGGGACGGAGAAAGTAAAGGCGAGCTTAGGGAAAGTACATCATGCAGTGGAAAAACTGAAACCTTGTGACGACAAGGTTCAGGACAATATGGTCACCTCTGAGGTTGGTAATCAAATTTTGGAGTATCTAAAAAAACTAGATAAGAGGATTGAGGCATTGGAAAAATTGGCTATGGAAGGTGGACGGGGTAAAGATGGTGGTGAAACAGGACGTGTAATTGAAAGTAAAACGAGACGTGAAATGGAAAGTGAAACGTGCGTAGAAGAAAGTAATGATGTGCATGAGGTAACGATGATAGAGGATAGTCAGGAGAATACACTTTCTAGTAGTGTTAGCGGTGTTCAACCTCCTGTTGTGACAAATGGTGAAAGAACGGTTAAAGTAAAACGGGTTACAGAAATAACAAAGAAAATAGATATGAAAAATATTACCTTCGATGTTAGTAGTAGTTGTGAAGGTGAGGAGAAAGAAAAAATGTTACGGTGTTGGAAGGAAGTTTCTAAGGTACTCTTGTATCTCATGGAATGTGACGGACAGGGCAAAGGTAGTTTTATTATTAATCATGGATGAAAGTAAATTGAGAATATTATCTTGGAACATTAATGGATTAAAAACTAGAGCAGTGGATGTACACTATTATACTCTTAGAGAGGATATTGACATAGTAGCACTCCAGGAAACTGGGGATAGGGATGGTAGCATACTGAGGATAAATGGCTATAGAGGCTTTCACTTATATGCTGATGGAGGAACTAGGGGGGTCTCATGTTATGTCAAAAGTACCATACCTGCCGAGATAACTGGAATTCCTCAGAGATATAGAGGTATTGAAAGTATTAGCTTGCGGATACAATTAAAGGACCGAGAGTTAAATTTCATTAATCTATATATCTCTGATAGCTCCCTTGATTTACGATACTTGCCAGATTCCTTCTTTTCTGAAGATACACTTGTGGTAGGGGATTTTAATGCCAGACATCCAGCTTTAGGATCAAGGGGTAAAGCAAATAGGAATGGTTGCAGATGGTACCAGTTTTTGCAGGAACATGAAGATGTTCAACTGCTGGGCGAGCCCTCTCCTACTCATTTGAGGGGAGGGAGATTAGATTATGCTTGTTTAATAAATGCTGAGGGCATAGAGGGGAATTGTCTTACTGTGGATGAAATGCTAAGTGATCATTTTGCATTACAAATACAGCTTAAACTAGATAAAAAGCATGCCTGCCTTCAGAGGAAAAGGTTAAAGTTTAATGAGGGAGAATTAAGGGGTCTTGTCGGCCATATTAAGTCTTGGTATGATACTTATAAGCCGGTTTCGGCAGAAGCATTTTATGAAGATTTAATTAAGGAGGTAGATGTATTTAATGCAACATTGAACCGGAAACCATCTAGTATAAAAAGGCATCCCCCCAGAAAAGAAAATTATACACATGACAAGATGCTTAAGGGGTGGACGTTAACAATGAGGAGAGCTCACAGGGATTGGAATAGGAATGGTAGGACTGAGGAAGGGAAGAATGCTTTACTGGCAGTTGCTAGGCTGTGTGGGGAGAAGAGAAAGGAAATTAGGAGCAAGTATTGGCAGGAATTTGCAGAGAAAGTTGGGAGTAACAGAAACTTGAAGGAAATCTGGCAAGACGTAAATAAAATAAGGGGTAAAAAGCACAATTTTGTTGCACATCCAGACCCGCAAGGAATTGCAAATGAGCTCGTAAATAAATGGGCGGAAGCTGCCAAACTTAGTTCATTACCCGCTGTAACGAGAGAGTCATTAGATTCTTGGAAAGATCTAAGAAAGGATTTTATACTTATAGCAGGTAACAGTGGTGATGTCACTTGCACAGGTATTACCAGAGAAGAACTAATAACGGCGATTAAAGTTGGGAAATCTACCGCCCCTGGGGAGGATGGAGTAACTTATGAAATACTTAATGAACTTGCCACTATGACGAAAAGCCCACTTTTAGACCTCTTTAATATTAGTTATAAAGAGGGCAGTATTCCCAGTAAATGGAAAAAAGCTATGATCATCCCTATCCCTAAAGCCAATGGAGAGTATAGACCTGTGTCTTTAACCTCGTGTTTTTGTAAAATGATGGAGAGGATCATTTTAAATAGACTTTTATATATAATAGGTGATCAGCTGTCTAGTAATTTGTTCGGGTTCCTCAAAGAAAAAAGTACCTCTGATTGTATTATTAAATGTCTAGCTAATGAAAATGATTATTATAGAATTTTCATTGATTTACAAGGAGCTTTTGATAAAGCCAACAAAGAGGTTATTTTATATGAACTAGCTGGTCTTGGTGTTAAAGGGAGATTATTGCGCTGGATAGGGGATTATCTTTACGAAAGGAAGGCTCAGGTGTGGTATCAAGGTTGTATGTCAGGTGTGAGGTCTTTTGAACTCGGCACACCTCAGGGAGGAGTTTTGAGTCCCACCCTGTTTAATGTACTAATGAATAAGATAGCATCTGAGAGATACTCAAATGGGGTAACTCCGATCATATATGCCGATGATATTTTGTTTCAGGGCAAGGATATTTCAAAGGTTCAAACAGTGTTGGACAATTTCGGAAACCTGTGTCACCATATGGGATTGGTGGTTAATGAAAACAAAACTAAGTTTGAATGTAGAAGTCGGAGCCCCATTGTTTTGAAAATAAACGATAAAAATATAGAGAGAGTTAATATATATAAATATTTAGGCATATATGTTGGATATACCCATGAGAGTTTGGAAGCTGAGATGAACAGACTGTTGGGTCAATGTCGGAAGAGATTACAACCTCTGAAGGCTTTGGCATGCTGTGGAAAGGGAGTGGGAGTCCCTGTGCTACGAATGTTATACTTGAGTACTGTAAGATCTCTTATTGATTATGCTGCACCTGTCATTTCTTGTTTTGGTAAAGGTAGGATGGGCAAGTTGGAGAAGGTACAAAATGAAGCAATGAGAATTATCTTAGGATGCCCAAGAAATGCTATGATTGAGATAATGAGGATGGAGTTGAATCTGCAGAGTATTGGGGATAGAATTTCAGAGATAAATGTAGCCTCTGCCATTAGATTAATGAGAGGTGGGGGAGCTAATGAATTAATCCTCTCGGTTCAAAAGGTGGGAAGTAGTGAACAGTGTATGATGAAGAAGAGAGTATATATGAATAAATTATGTTATAATGTTATAAAGTATGATGTTATTACAGAGTGTGTTGCTGTGCCCAAGAGACAATTTACACCACCATGGGAGGATTGTAATGTAGATGTAGTAATTACTCCCTTGCATAAGAAAAAAAGTATGTATGAAATAGGAGAGCTGAGGGCAACATATGATTGTATAATTAGAAAACTGCCTACGGAAAACACTCTACATGTATATTGTGATGGGTCAGTAGCTAGGGATGGGAAGGCAGGATGTGGAGTCTTGATCAGGGAGTACACTGACATCGGCACTGTAGATACTGTTATTGGACGCCGCTTAACTGACAATGTCTCTTCAACGCAGGCTGAACTCCAAGGAGTATTAGCAGGATTACAGGAAGTAGTCAAATGTGGAAAAAATGCTTGCTTCTTTATTGACAGCAGAGGAGCGTTAGAGTCTTTAAATAGCAGACGCCCAGTATATCAGAATATTGTGATAGAGTGTAGAGAGAATGTTAAGAGACTAGAAAAAACTGGGTATAAAGTAAGATTCATGTGGATCCCTTCACATGTGGGAATACTGTTGAATGAGGTAGTTGATGACATAGCGAAGAGAGCCACTGAAAAAACTCTTGTTGATGTTGTATGTCAGTTAACCTTGAAACAAATAAAAACAAGACTCAAGGTGATTCAGGAGGGTGAAGAAATGATAAAGAGAATGGCAATGGTGGACAGTAGTAACACACTTAAGAATTATTCAATAATAAATACAAATTCGTCCTTCACTTATGGTAAAGGAAAGTCTACTTGGAAGGATTCAATTTACATGAGATTACGATTAGGATATAAATATATCTGGCAATACGGTGTTGATGTCAGTGAAAAAGATAAGGAGTGTAAATTATGTAGTATGCCGTCCGCCCACACCTTAGAACATTATGTATTAGAATGTCACCTTATTGAAAAATATAGAAATAAGGAAATAAATAGTGTACCACATCAAATTGTTTGGATGTGTGATAATGGTATAATAGACAGTATACTTAGGAGCTACAAGAATTTTGCCCCAAGAATGTAACAATTATATGCTGTACTTGCTGTATGCAATGTTAAATGGGATTTTTGTACTGCTATATGTCTATTTGTACTCACTGAATTTGTGCGCCCCTTGAGGGACTTGAAGTAGAGGGGGGTAGAAATAGCCTAAGCTACTCTATCCCTTTGAGATGTATTTATTGCTTATCTCAATAAACATACTTGAACTTGAACTTGAACTTGAAGATCGGTTAGAACAAAAAGAATTTAAAAAATATGAATTAGAGTTAAGATCCTTGCTTAATAAAATAAGAGTAATATTAACCACTGAAAAATTCCAAAATGAAAAAGATCTGGCTGAAACTATTCTGAGTACAACAGTAAGAGGTGGAAAATATGAAACTAAATGTCTTCAGATGAAAGGTCATTCAGATGAAGATTATAGAAATGATTGTAAAATGTTCATGGAGATTTATGAAGAACAAAAAAAGTTGATAATGCGCATTAAAAATGATCCAGATGATTATTGTCAAGTAACAATGAACTCCACTATATCTGACTTGCAAGATCGAGATTTCCCCACGATGTTGAATAGTAATAATAAATATGAGTTTTTAAAACTGTTTACGATCTCTGGCATTCCCGTATATACTCCACATAGTAACTCTGTAACAATCAATCCATGGTCATATAGTGTTAGAAGTATACTGAAATGGCCATATACTATCATGAGCCAGGTTGCCATAGAAAAGAGCAAAGTAGTGGAGTTGGTATCTGATAATAACTTTAATGCCATAATCCCGATCTTTTCTCAAGATGCTTCCCAAATTATGGCCCCATTAATGGGTACAAGACTCTATGCGATGTGTGCGACTTATGCAATCACAAAAAATCCATACATTATTGATTTTGACATTCACATGGCAGCTTTAGGAGTGACCTGGATGAGGATTCTGTTTGAAAACCCAACTCAGCCTAGGCCTGAGTTTGTGCGATTGCGTATTGCACACATAGAAGCAACAGCAACATCGGGGTATCTCCACCGACCAAGTTTTAAGAAATATTGGCAAGTGCTTATCAATGACACGGCCCAAGCACTCATGACAGAGAGTTTTGAAAGAAATTTGGGGGAAAAACCCATAAAATGTGAGTCACTAATTAAACCTATGTTTATACTTTACTTACATCAACGAAGTGATGAGACTCCTCTAGAGGATAAAGTTGTTATCAAAGTTGTGAGGATGATTCTCTTAGAATACATTGGTCGTTGCCTTTCTAAATATAAGAAACAGGAAAAGAATTCTACACCCTTCACTGATTTCTTTGCCAAAACACTTGTTGATGAAAAGCTTAAAGAAGAATGGGTGAAGAACTACATTGCGACCTCAGAAAACCTAACCCTTAAGGATTTTTATACCTTAGAAGAGGTTGAGAAGACAGCCAGAAAACATTTTAAAGACGAGGACATGCAAAATATTAAGGAAAAGTTAATTGAACAGATCCCCATAGCTGTGGATATGAAAAAGGTAGAGAAGCTACGGGATGTTTTTCTGGCTGGAGATATATCTTGGTTTTCATTGCGAATTTTTGCTAAAGAAGTTGGTCTAAAGGAAGACGTTATCGACAATATGTTTAATGAACACAACGTGTTTATTTATACTGCACATGCCCTACAGTATAGAGACTCTCGTGAACGGCTAACTTCAAATGTTAGTGATAACGTCCAAGCTTTAGTGACTCAGCGCGTTCACCAGGAGAATTGTCTCAATATTTACAAGGAGTTTGAAAATATAATTGTTCAACATAAAAAGGATTTGTGGTTGCAGGAATATTTATCAACACACAGAGAAATTGTGCGCCCCATGACAAGGTCACAAATCCTAATAGAGGCTTCTGGACGAGGAGTTCAGGTAACAAATGATACTTTTGAAGAAGTGTATAAGAAATACCGACCAAATGTAGGGCTGTTGGGTAATGCTTGTCAATGTCGAAATTGTCCTTTTTACCTGATACCCAGTAAAAGGTATAATCAACACTTACATTTAGCACGTCATTATTCTTCAAATTATCCTCATCATTTGCACTCGGCAGCCTATTTTTGCAGGCATGAAGACATAGCAGATGCTATCTTCTACCAAGAGTCTATTAGTAAGTCTCAATTAGATAATGCTTTCATTGAGGACCTTACATTTTTACTAAATATATATCAAGAAATGGCCCCCTACTGATGATTAATTATTTAATAATTCATCCAGGGCCACCCGATGTGGGTGGGCCAACTCAATTGTTATTATTGCTGTGACCACCTCTGTTGATTTTCCCCTACCTAAGCTTTATTAATTAAACTTGGCTCGTAGTAGTATCTATCATTCATGCCCTATTGTACTCACTACACAATTTTATGATATTAAATTGGGTGGTACTGTTTTTTTTTATAATATAATTATTGTATTTATGTATGTAGTTAGAAAAATATATTTATTGGAATGGTTGATTTCCTTTATTTTCCCAGAGCATCTTCACACAAATTTTATAGCATATTAACACAAACAAGGTTAAATCTGGCACACACACACACACACACACACACACACTCAGCTTTCAGCCTCTGATTCTGCTATTGAGTTCAATAGGTTCTTCTCTTCCATTGGTTCATCCCTTGCTAATGATATTCCATCTTCCAGTACTGACATTAAGGACTATCTTACAGGGAACTATCCCCAGTCTCTGTACCTAAAGCCTATTAGATCAGCCCAAGTCACTTGAACTCCAAACCTTTCCAGATATTCTAAAAAAAGCGAGAGTAACGCCTGTTCCCCTTAACATTGACAAAACTTTCCCATTAGTTTTAAGCTGTAGTCATTAATGTTTTTCCTGCCCGAAACGCTTTGCGTAATAGTGACTTTAGGCATTGTATGTACTAGCTCTATCAAGCCAACAAACTTTGTAAATCTCTTTATGTGTACCTTACCTAAATAAAGATTGTACCACGCCCTGCCCTGGTGACTCTATTACTCCCTTATCTATCCATATCTCAACTATGGTATTTGTGCTTGGGGCTCTACTACCCAAAATCACTTACGTCCTCTAATTACTCAAGCTGCTATTAGGACAATATCCAATTCTGGCCCTCAAATCCCTGAATATGTTAGACATTAAGTCACTGCACATTCTCTGTTTTTTCAACAATGTTCCCCAAAATAAAAATTATTATTATTATTATTATTATTATTATTATTATTATTATTATTATAAACACTTTAATAATAGTGGATATTCTATTTTCTAGTTCACTCTCTTGTTGGTTGGTGGTATCTTCTGTGTTAACATCTTACGCTCGTTCTTGAGGTACTAGTTCACTCTCTTGTTGGTTGGTGGAAAATTCATTCTTCTGTGTTAACATCTTATTCTCGTTCTTGAGGTAAATCAACTCTTTCTTTTTCTTCCTCCCTTATATATTCTATTTTCTAGTTCACTCTCTTGTTGGTTGGTGGAAACTTCTGGTAGATAACAAAATTCTTCTGTGTTAACATCTTATTCTCATTCTTGAGGTAAGTCAACTCTTTCTTTTTCTTCTTCAAGTGTGTTTCCATTCTTTTCAATTTTTTAATCAACTCAGCTTGTCTCTGCCTAGGGTTAATCTGGGAAAGCATCTTCGTACAACTTTTTCTTGGAAGGGCAGCAAAGCGTGTGTGGTGGGCTGGCTGGATGGCCGTCCGTTAGTGGATGTAGTGAGAGTGGCCACAGATATTTATATATGTGGCTCAGCTAACACAGTGCTTCCGGCAACCAGCTATTAGTCAGAACCGGGACTTTTATGTGGTACTTATTACTATCTAGCTTATCTAGGCAATTCACAAACACAACGAAAACAACATATGTCCCATACAGTCCTGCCCTTTCGATAACCTACACTGAATACACTGAATAATAATTACCAAGGCAAAATTTAAACAAATAAAAACATGCACACTTTTATTTAATGAAAATAACAGTGGAATTAATATGGAATGAAACATGTCAACCCTTTGTGACCATTGAAAAAAAAAAAAATCCTTATTCTTGCATCTTTCATATTGTTAAGCTAAACAATGTCCCAGGTTCTTTCCTAAATCATGCATTTGAAAATAATTTAGTTTTATTATCTTCTTAGCATGAAATGTTTTAGGATTGTTGTTATGGTAGTTTACATATATTATGTGTTTCTTCATACCCTAAAAAGTTCAGAATATTTGCTATGATATATGAATCTTGATGATTCACCCTTGTTTGCTTCATTACGTGTTTGTTAAAATTCCTAACCTCCCATTGAATCCAGTTATATTTATTTTTAACAAGAGAGTTTAGAATTGTTACGCCTACATCCATTCCATTTATGTTTCTCCTACATTGCCAATGTATTTTCTCGGGCCAAACCATACTGAGCAACAGCGCTTGCAGTTTGTATTCGACTTCACGTTCAGCCATATATTGGCACATTCGTTCCTTATCCCTATGATTACTATTAATGTAATCTTTATATTCTGTCGTATATAGCTCTTGACTAGCCGATATGAACATAAGAGTAAGGCGGTTTATTTCATTCAACAGACAAGCACAAGTTGAACTACTCTCACCTTCTAAATGAAAAATACACTGTAGATCATTATTGCTGTTTTTATTTGTGGTATAGAAGGTAATACTCTTTGTGGAATCCTGGTATCCATTAATCAAATTTTGGGCGAGTAAATGACAAAGATTTGTAATACTATGTAAAACTGGTGGAAATGTATAAATATTACCCCGACGGTATAATACATTTCGATATTCATTAAAAGATTTATTTATTGTTATTTTGTCTCTAAATGTGTGGCTGTTCTTATTTCGGATATCGAAGACTGCCAGATTTTGTAAAACAGGTAATTGGAATAAGATTTGATTATTTCCATAGACCCAGACATATTTTATATCATATTCTGACACCAGAGTTTCTAGACATTCGCTTAAGTTATTTAATTCTTCTTGATTTTGTTTTAATTCTTCATCTGTTATTTCATCTTTGTTCGTTTTTGTATTTATATCTAGATACCTATTAATGCATTTGAAGGGGAAATGAAAGACCGATTTATCTACATAACAATAACCATTAGCCATATTTACTACTGAAGCAGAGGCTTCGTATAGGATATATCGTTTATGGACATATCCATTCGATTCAGAAAAAGTTTGTATATAATTAAAAGGTAATAAAAAACAATTTTCCATTATTATTAAACCTCTATTTTTTAAAAGAAACAAATGTATATAAGTATAGTTTAATATTATCAGATGATATAGTTTAGTTTATTGTTCATAGCTTTGTTTATAATAACAATACCTGCTGGTCTAATTGTAAAACTTATTTTTCAAAAATTATAAGTATAACCGTTAATCAATGCTTTTGGGGGTTCAAACCAGCATATGTTTGATATTCTGTTAAAATAATTTTTTTTATGAATTTATTATGACTAAAAAACAATAGGAAAAAAAGAAAAAAGTAGCAATGGGGTTAATAAGAATTTTAGTTGCTATAATCCTAATTATAGTCGTTATAATAATTATTTATTTACGCGGAAAACGTATCAATGTCAGTAAGGCTATCAGACATGATCCGATTCATGAAACAACATTACAATCCACCATCAGTCCAACAATAACAAAATTATCTGAAACATTACAAACCACCATCAGTTCAACAACAACAACAACAACAACAACAACAACGTCCTCTGAAGTACTTCAAGAAACAACATTACCATCCACCATCGGTTCAACAACAGCAACAACAACAACAACAGAGTCCTCTGAAGAATCTAATATAATCATCTCAAAGTTGGAATCATTATTCTCCCCGTTTATCAGAGATATAAATACCTATAAAGGTCTCGTAATTATTCCTAAACCACCAATTTCGTATAATCCTAAGAATAGAATCGAAAGTGAGAATACAATCATTAAGCCTTTTAATAACTTCCTTTTAAATTACAATAAAATCCACAGATATTTAGATAATAATAATGTCTCAAATAACACAAATTATGTATGGCAAAATTCTGATTACAACAAGGGATATTATACCAAAAATCCAATTATTTTAATATTTCCTTGGAATATTAATGATTTGAAACCTAATGTTTATACAGATCAAAGTGAAATACAAGATGTTAAATTACAAAACCATATAAATGCAGTACGGACCAAATCACATAATAAAAGAAAAAAATTCGACATGGACAAATTGTGGATATCATGTACGCATGCGGCAAGTCAAGATATATTTATTCAGGGATTCTCTAAGTATGATTTTCCAATTAAAGAAAATTCATTACCACCATTTGTGGTAATGAAACTTGAACTTCAAGATGGTAATAATGAGGTGGAATGTAAAATGGTGGCTAAGAACATTAATTCCTCAGAAACCTTTGCTAGCATTAAATTTAATATCAATGTGGAAATCTCGGAAGAAGAACAAGAAACAGGAGGAAGATCAGGACTCCTCCCTGATATAGTTTCCGATTATGAGTCCAGAAACGTAATATTCGAGAGAATGTAAAATTATGGTATCCTGTATTCAATGCAAGAAATAATTATTTTGAATGCTGAAAAATCAACATTGAATGTCCTATTCAAAATAATGTGCGTTTCATTTCATTTCAATAAGATAAAATTAACATTGGACTTCAAAATAGGTATTTTTTCTCACCCCATAAAAAATGAGTGAAATTGTTAAAACAATCTTGAGTATGGTACATTTCCCTGAGGATGGGACCTCAGGTTTAAGAGAACGTATAAATATAAAAACTTATTTAAACAATGTTTCTGCTAATGATGATGATGAAACAAGAACAATCATATTACTAAATAAATTGTTTCATTTATTCGATCTATCTGATCGATACATAAAATTAATAACTAAAACATATCCTCTTATTAAAAGTCAATATCAACAAAAGGAAACCATAGCTTTATTAAATAAACAATATGATGAGTGTAATATGGAAAAAAAATTCCTAGAGACTGTGATAGCAGAAAAAGAACGCGAAATACTCGATTTAAATAAACAAGTTGACAAGTTTACAACTGAAATAGAAAAACAAAAAAATATAATAAACAATTTAGAAATTGAAACCATTAATTATGAAGAAGAATTGAAAACCCAAATATTTAATTTAGATCAATTAAATGAATGTGAAGATAAAATTGAGGAAAAAGACAAACAAATAAAAGAATTAGATAATAGAAATATAGAAAAAGATAAACAACTAACTGAAAAAGACAAACAAATAACAGAATTAGATTATCAAATTAAACAGTTAAATATTCTAATTAATTCAAATAATACTGAAATAAAATCTAAAAACGTTGAACTCAATAAAAACCTACAACTATGTACCACACAATTATCTGAACAAAAACAAAAAATAAATAGAATAAATGAAGAATTAACTCAAAGTTATAGACATATTAATGAAAAACATCAACTAGAAGAAACTTACAAAAATGAACTTGAGAAATGTAACTACGAAAAACATGAACTAGAAAAAACCTATATGAAACAACTTGAGGAACAAAAACAAGCCCATCAACGGCAATATAAGGAGTTATTATCACTCAAAACAAAAGAACTTGAGAAACATCAACAAGCAGAAGAAACTTATAAACAACTTCAGGACCAAATGCTAAATAAATATAATGAATTATTGGCGAATATAAACACAATAAATAATTCTAATAATACATTATTTATTAATTTTTTAAAAAAATCTATATTATCAAATGATGATATAACTGAATGTTTTTCAAATATATTGTTTATAAATAATAGTTATTCAAGTGAAAAAAATAAACTAATTGAAGAAATAATAATAAAGATTATTGATCATTTTAATACAGAACACAAGAATTATATTCAACAAGAACATATAAATAGAATGGCTAAGTTAAATGACATTATTAACAATAGTAATTATACTAATAATGATCTACAACCGGAAAATATAGCAAATATATTATTTACTAACGAGGAAGAAAGAGGGTTATTTAATCATATACTAAATAGTTTCAAAACTAATATTACTGATGAAATAGTAGAAAAACACAAAAAAGAATTAATCCCTTATGTTGATTTAAATGTTGTTTTAAAGCGTCAGTTACAAGAACCAAATTATTTGGCTAAAATGTTAGTAGATGAACTTACAACTATGGATTTAGTTAAAGAAAAGATAATAGAACAACTTGCGGATTTATACAAATATACAAAAGAAACAAATTATGAAGTTATAAAGGTATATACTTTTATTACAATTATATATACAATTTATCAGAACGAACTTAAAAAAGATTTTAGCATACGAAATATAAAACACTTTTATGTAATTATCTTGCAAGTGATTCACAAATCATATGGTGATACTTCTAAAATATTAGCCATTCAACAAATGCAGGAATCAGAAAATTCGATATTAAAACAAACAAATAAAGAAATGAATTCTAAAATGTTAGTCATGGCTTCTGAATTAAAAGAATCGAAAATACATTTGTCGATGATTAATACAATTGACGTTTCTTCTGACTATGATGAAACTCTAGTAGAAAAGTTCACTTCTATTATCAGAACTATTATTAATGAACTCGATGCTTACCTATCAGAGAAGTGCCGAAAAAAATATTTGTTATTAGCATTCGATCAGATTAAAGTAAAAGAAATATTTTGTAGGAATAGTGTTGCCAAAAATGAAATGAAACAATTATTCTATTCTCTTTCGAATCATATTTCTAAATTTATATTCTGCGCCCAGTTCTATAAAAATCTTGTTACGGTAATAAACGATAAAATTCTTATGCCTTCTATTCAATTAAACCTATATTTTTCACAAAACCTATATGACATCGATACTATGAAAACAGCTTTATTAAACTCCCAAAATATAAAGAAAGCTATTAAAACCCCTTCTGTTTTTCCCATTATATATAATATTAAGGGTTTAACATTGATTGGAGAAAAAATTAACATTAACAACGATGAAATTTACAAAAACCAAATAGTGTCTATTGATAACAAGGACAACAATTTAAAATTACTTACATTATTGAACAGTGATGATATTGAACAAGAAAAGAAATGGTTTATTGAAACACAAATAATAAAGAAGTATTTAAATGTAATCGGCGATGAAATCATTTTAAAAACAATTTCCTCTCAGAAAGTTTCATCACAGGAAACAACAAAAACATCAAAAACATATAAAACAACAGATTCGGGGACAAAACAAAAAGATGCCAAACAACGATCAAAATTAAATACCCAAGACAGACGAAAAAATGAAATATTGACTCTGAAAAAGAATCAAAGAGGAAAACAGTTCATGAATAGGAGAGGAACAGATGGAAAGCAATTGGAATAGGAAGTTGATATTAATCCAATAAATGACACCAGTTCATCAGTTGAAGGTAAAGAATGAGGATATTAAACCAATAAATGACACTAGTTCAATAGTGCTAGAAGAAAAGAAGGAGGTTGAAAAGGAAATAGAAGAGGATGTAATAATGCTAGACGAAAAGAAGGATGATAAAAAGGACTTTTTTTTTTTTGGGGGGGGGGGATAATAATAAAAAAATTAAAAAAAGGAGTAGCAGGTCAGGGAGTAGGCAAATTAACTCAACTCCAAAAAAAGAGGGAAAGAGAATAGAAAGATTTTAAGAAAACATTCAGCCTTTGATTATATACTACTTATCCATTAAATTATGTGTTTATGATCTAACAAAATAATTAGAATTAGAATTTAGTAATCGGCCTATATTAATAAAAATATAGAAAATATTAATGAAAATAACTTGTATTGATTCAGCAACCTATGGCGGAGGGAGGGAGGGGATGGGATAGTGGTATAAAAGGAGAATTTCTGCCTATTTAAGAGTCACAAACCCTTGCTCTCTCTCCAGCTCCAGTGTCAGGTGTACAGTCTACTGAAATTAAGCAGTTTATCATTCAGTAGGGTAGTGGCGGGCGTCATTACAGTTTAACTATTGATCCATATGCAGTCATCTAGTCCATCATAACAACAAGCTTCAATAATCAATTCCTTACCAGTTCAGTTTATGAATCAAATCATAAAAAAAAACCACACACTCGTATTTCTTATTGTTATAGTGCCTATATTAACTACTTATGTGTGCATTGCCTATATTAACTACTTATGTGTGCAATGATCAGGTACAGCCGAAGCTGAAGGAACAAGTCAGAATATACCACTTCCTAAGCCATTTGGAAACATATAAAGAGAGTATAGTGTAAAACGATTGACTTGTAATTATTTGTCTCTTTCAGGTAAATTAACATTTAGAGATTGATTTTTTATTCATTATACTACAGTAAAATACAATTATAATAGTAATTTTAATTTATTGTTATTCGTTCTTTCCTCCCTCTATCCTCCCCCACCCCTTGTTTCCGAACTGATGAAGGGTTTCGAGATAACTACTAACTCTTCTGGGGAAGCAAAAGAACAAGCTGAAAGAGGTCAAGCTGCATCTGTCTTACTTGAGCAAATGTCTTGTTTGGTTGAATCAACGGTAAAAGCAAGGTCATCTTCTTCATCTTCGTCCTCATTATCGTCTTTATCGTCGTCCTCATCGTCGTCCTTATCGTCGTCCTCAGACACATTCGAAAGTGACCGGTTGATTGACAAACTAAAGGGCTTGGTACTAAATAAGGCCATAAAGAGAAAGATGAAGAAGAAAGAAAAGGCACTAAGGAAGCTTGATTCTAGAAAAATCAAATGGCCATGGTCTTCAGATGGAGATGATGACACCAAGTCAGGGGAGGAATGGGAGAAGCAGGAGAATGTGGAGGAACGTGTCTTCGGTCAGGAAACAACAACAGGCACAGGTATGTATTTGTAAGAGGATTAATTTCAGTTGTACGTTATTTATTTTTTTGTGATTCAAAGTTTTTTTTTTTTTTATCTGTGAATTCCTATGCTCTGTTAAAATTTATTCGGTAGAGAATATATTAATGTCTTTGTTATTTGCTACTACACAGCTCCGCAAATTCCCAAAAAGAGATGTCGAAGTGACAGACACTAAAGAAGATAGAAGCCATCATGGATAAAATCACACAGACTGGAGAAAAAAATGAGGAATGGCTGTATAACAGAACCTTGAAACCGGTTTCTGAATGTTGTTGGCTGCATTGTGGTGGCTTATTTCCCCAAGAAAATACTTTTACAAAATAAGCATGAATGGACAGTTCAATCAGAAAATAGTAGTTGTTAGTCACTCTAAATAAATAATTGGGGTAAAAAAAGGTAAAAGAATGAGATACTGAATATATTATATTATTTCCACAAATTAATTTATTTTATTATCCTACCCCAACCCAAATTTTTCCAAAAGGCTCCCAGGCCCCAACCTTTTTCTAGTATTGGGGCAATTTTTAATTCAAATTCACTTTTTTACGTAACTTCTTCAACCCAGCAGCCAAAAGCACCGGTGTCGAGCAATAGTGGGATCGCATCCGTGAGTGGGCATCCCGTAGCAGTCATACTCCCCAATTTCATTAACTTTCTGTCGCCCACAAGTTAAGGTAAAGAAGCTGCGCTGAAAAAAAATGGAAACAATGCTTATTGATGTCACAGAGAGAACATCAATACACCTCAATCCAAAGAATATTGATTAGAAAAAACGATGAACACCACCAACCTCAAGCAGAAGAATACTGATTTAATAAAAAATTTTTGGACCGTTGAAGGTTGAAGTCAACATTTTTAAAAGTGATATTTTAGATAAAGTGTTGAAAACCTTGTGATCAAACTCATGGCGCCGAAGTCCACCTAGTAATGTAATAGCTGGTTGCCCGGAGCAGTACTGTGTCAGTTGAGCCATATATATAAATATTCGTTGCCGCCGACCACTCTCACTCTTATATTACATCCACTGATGGCCAGCTTCGCTGCTCTTCCAAAGAAAAAGTAGTCCGAGATGCTCTCTCCTCAGATGAACCCCAGGATGGAGAAAGATACGCTGAAAAAAAACTTGAAACTCTGCTGGGAAGAGGAAGAGGAGACACTAATATTGAATATAGAGAAAGAGTTGTTACAAATAATCCACGACATCAAGCTGAACAACACCAACCTCAAGCAGAATAATATCGACATCATCAAGCAGAATGAGACAATACTTTTGAAGACAGACCAAGAGTTGTTACAATTAATCAGCAAAATAATCACCAACATCAAGCAGAACAACACCGACATCAATCAGAACAACACACTATTGAAGATGATAGAGCAAGAGTTATTAAAAATAATCACTTACCTGAAGCAGAACTACACCGACCTCAAGCAGGAGATTGATGATTTAAAAAATGAAATTAAAGAGTTGGAAGGCTGAAACAACCCGCCTTTCTTTTGAGGAATTGATATGTGCAACCACTTGGAAGTCATATTAATTTATAATGGGACCAAAGAGCCAATGTTATTCAAAACTTCCGCACAGTGACTAACGTGGGTACATCACCGACCTGAAGAAGAAGAATACAAACCTCTGGCAGGAGATTGCTGATTTAAAAAAAAAAAAAATTTCGAACAGTTGAAGGCTGCCTCATTTCATTTTTAATTCCACTGTAATTTTCACTAAATAAAAGTGTGTATGAATTATAAAATATATTGCTTTATTTTTTTTTAATTTTGCCTTTATTATTCTAGTGTACATAGGTAGGGGAATGGGGGCACCTTTTAATTTCACTGTAATTTTTCACTAAATAAAAAGTGAGCCCAGAATGGGAACAGATGTAGTATAATTAAAAAGTAAGATGATAATGTCAGTATGGCTGGCACTAGTTCCGGTGAGTCGTGAAGGTGGGTTTGGAGTTATCCCACGCTGGGCTGGATGCCCATTCATCTTTAAAAATTCGTATGTACAAAGTAGTGGGTAATTTTTCTTCATGTTTAAAAAAACTACGGATAGTTAATTGGATGAGGGTATACTCACACACAACATATTTGTGTAAGTTGTTATCACACCCATTAAACAAAACCAATCCATCATCTTGAAATACTACTTTAATATGGTCTATTTCAATTTTTTCCTGTGATGAGGCCTTCGACATCAAAATCACTTGATAGGTATTTTCAAGCTTGACTCCATTGTTTTGTCTCATGAATAATTCATATTTTATTCCCCACTTTAGTAGTATTTCTTCAAGTTTTATTAACATAATCTTTACAGATTCAATTTCCCATATTTCATTGTTGTTAGTAGGGTTGGGTTCAGTCTTTACAGATTCAATTTCCCATATTTCATTGTTGTTAGTAGGGTTGGGTTCAGTCTTTACAGATTCAGCTTCCCATATTTCGTTGGGGTTCATTGCTTTGCCTGTAGGGTTGGGTTCACTCAGAGTCTTATCATTTTCAAAATTTGTTGTTGTCTCGTTAATATCAGTCATAATGGTGATCTATTTCAAATCTGTGAATGTAAAAAAAAAAAAGAAATAAATATGTTAAGGCATATGTAACTTAACTGATCAATCAACATTTTTATCTAAGATAGTATAAGGTGATGCAGGACAAATAATTAGAGTAAGACCAAACAAGACCCTACCTTACCCAAACTAAGTCAATATAATTATATTATATTATTATCAAAGTGGACTCACTAGATACAGCACAGGACTAGGGTTGTAACTGACAGTTGAATTCTTTTATATCTATCTTTTCAATTCTTACTTGAGGAGTAGGAGGATGAGGAGGAGGAGGAAGAGGAGGAGGGGGAGGGGTGAGTTAAATCGCCTTCAAGTATATAAAAGCGTTATGCCCAGTATTATTACCTCAGTGTTAAGTGGTCTGATGCAGCATGCATATATCCATAGTGATAACTATTTAATATTATTTAATTGTTGACATATACAACAACTATGGATTCACCACTTTCTATAAATATGTTAATGATGACCCTTGATAACATATACCAAAACAAGATGAAAGAAAAACTTCCAGATACATTTGGAGCATCATTTCAGAAGATGATTTGCTATGCTGAAAACAGTTTAAAGTCTTTGGAATTGTAAGTATCATTATTATAATATGTTAATAATATATATCATATATATATTTTTATAATATCCATACCCCAATCTTATTTTTTTTTCTTTTGTTTGTAGGTATGAAAATCTTTTAAAAACATTGAAAGAAAAAAAGAAGATAAAAAGAATAAGTGCAAATGTCCCACATGGAATCCTATCCCCTGAAGACGACCCTGCTATTCTTCATGATATAAAGGTCAACTGCTATGGCCCTGATGACACAATCTACAACAATGATCCTGAAGTTCGAAAAAATGTTCCTCGTGGTGTAACACTCTTGGAGTTTAAGGGACAGTTTGATTTAGTGATCTTTGCCAATAAAAAATGTACTGGTGGTATTGGTGATGAGGATGATAAACAACCGGAAACAAATGATCTATGGAAACAATATTGCTTAGAAGATCTCAGTACTACTACTTCTAAAGTAGTTTGTATGACTAAAGTGAATGGTGAATCAGCTCATTTCAGTGGCAGATACATTAATGGTAAATTTTTTTTAATTACTGGGAGTAAAAGTGTTCATATGTTAATTGGAGAAAGGGAAGACATTGAGCGGTATGATGGAGAACGTTATGTTGTTGCTAAAGTTGTGGCCAGATCACTGTGGGATACATTGAATAATATGGATATTATGAATCGACATTTGGTATATAGTATCTTACACTATACTAAATGTACTGCTGTGTGTGAGCTTCTTCAACCTGACAACCAACATATTGTTAACCTCAGTCACTTGGATAAGCATCAACTCAACGTTATCTGTTTTACTCCATTGTACAACGAATATGAAGAGACTAGCCTTCTTGCATTACCTCCACACTACACACTCAACCTGTTTACGGCATTAGGCTTTATATCTCCTGCTTATTCAATAATTGAAGCTAAATATGTAGTGAAACACCAGAATAAGGTAGGCAAACAAAAAGTCTATTGTACAAGGAAGTGTCAATTTATATTGTCACATTTTTCAATACAATTTCTTTTATGAAACTATATTATTAAATTATTTTTACAGGTGCGAAGTGATCTTTACAAAGAAGGTGAAGTTTTTTATTTTTTAAATGAGAATGAAGAAACAATTGGAATGATAAAAGTAAAAACAAGATGGTATGTAATACTTAGAGCCTTGAGGGAAAAAGCAGTTTATTGTTTTTTATCCAAGAAAAAAAACAAGCAAAATTGGAGTTTAGAGAATAATATTCACTTAACTCAATTACGACTAAATGAAATTCAGAAATGGCTCAAGTTCTCCATTTATATTTTACAAAGATGTAAGGTGAGTATGATGGGTAAAGCACCTACCTACTTTGTTTTCATAAAAAGACGCTCTTAAGAAATTAATTATTTGAAAAATTAGGTTGAAAAATAAGGGATTTATAACACTAATAAATAATTATCATTACTTTCAGGAAATGGGGAAAAGTTTTCTACAGTGGCTAAATGAAAAAGTAGAAAAAAAAACATATTGCTGTGGAAGATATTAGGCCCCAATTTCCAACAATATGGAGCAGGTTTCTTTTTGAAAAAAATTTGACCGACAATTTTGAAGATGATGAAGAAGAAGAATTAGGTGGTTAGTAACTTTATTATACAGCTGAAGGCATTGGGAAGACAACCAACTCGAAGTCTATAGAGACAAATTACCGTCTTCATTACTGTCGAGAAGTGGACTAGGGACAATTAATTAAAATATGTTTTCTAGTAACACCTGTGGTAGGGATGACATCTTTTAGACTGGAATTTGTATTGATTTACACATGATATATAAAGTGTTCATCAATAAAAATAAGTACGTAGTTAGGTAGTAGTATTTTTTTTATCTGGGACGTGATTTTTTTTTTTTTTTTTTTGTGGGGGGGGGGGGGGGGGTGCCCAGGTTGAGTGTAAAAAATGTAGTAAAATATCCACAATTAAAATTTCTATTTTTATCACATAATTTCCACTTAGTTCCCTATATTTTTCTTACCATTATTTCAGCTTTTTACTAGGATCTGGTAAAGGATTTCAGCTGATAAACTCTATAGTCCCAATTTTAAGTCTATGAGTCAACAGGAAGAGGAGGAGGAGGAGGAGGAGGAGGAGGAGGAGGAGGAGGAGGGAGGGAGATTGTGTATTATATTAAGAGAGAGAGAGAGAGATGCCTCTCTCAGTCACTAACTAGTCAGTCTAATACAACACTCACATTTTGTTTTCATAGCAATGAGAGAAGAAAAAAATCGTTTGGAGACTTTTAAGGACTGTAACTTCAGTGTAAACAGTCATGTACTTGCAAAGGCGGGTTTCTATTATACTCATAAAGCAAATCTTTTAGAATGTTCAATGTGCCATTTTCAAATTGATGCCACGAACGTAAACAAAGATGAAAATAGAATCATTGCTTTACATAAGAAAGAGAAACCAGAATGCACATTTAATCAGAACGTGAGAAGATCTATTTCTAAGAAGTTTGATTCATATGACAGTTTACGGTTTGAAAAGGAACGTTTGGATACCTACATAGATTGGCCACTTGAATGGTTAGAACCATCTGATTTGGCTCGTGATGGCTTTTACTATCTGCGAACAAATGACCACGTTGCTTGTGTCTTTTGTCGAGGCATTGTTGGTTCCTGGGAAAGAGGAGACACTCCCAGAGGCGAACATCAGCGGCACTTTCCCCATTGTCAATTCATTCGAAACCAACCAGTGGGAAATTTTCCACTGATATTTAATGAAAAATTCGAGGGTTATTCCATTCCACTGAGAAATAGTAAAAATTCGTCCTATAGACAAGGAATAGATGTCTGTGGTCTAAGTCCTATGACAGACAATGGAATAGATGTCTGTGGTCTAAGTCCTATGACAGACAATGGAATAGATGTCTGTGGTCTAAGTCCTATGACAGACAATGGAGTTCACCAACATACCATTGCCAAGCGAAAAGACTACTTAACACTTGAAAGTCGCCTAGCAAGCTTTAACAATTGGCCTGAACGTGTAACACAGAAACCAACTGAATTGTCAGAAGCTGGATTCTTCTATTGTGGTTTAAGTGATCATGTGCGCTGTTATCATTGTGGGAATGGACTTCGAAACTGGGAAACTGATGATATACCTTGGGATGAACATGCTCGCTGGTACCCAGAGTGTACCTTCCTCTTCTTGATGAAAGGAAAAGAATTCATTGATCAGGTATGTCAGCTAAGTAACTTGAAATGAAGGTTGACTATTATTATTGTAATCTTTATAAAGCCATTTGTAACATTAACTTTATTTTTTTTTCAGGTTCAAGGGGAAAGGTCACCTTATGAGACAAACCCTTCAATAACCCATATCAATGAAGATCAACACAAACTTATTAAGGAACTAGACATAACTAAGCACCTTATTTCAATGGGTTTCCAGGAAGATCATGTGATGACAACGTATCATAATCAACTCAAAGAGAAGGGGTTACCTTTCTTTGACATTGGGTCATTTATTGAAGCAGTCTTGCAGTACATGGAAGACGAAGTTAGAAAATGTCTAGTAAATAAATTGGCATTGGCTGAAGTTGATGTTGTCCCAAGCCCACCCATGTCTGATAGAAATGAGTTGGCTTCTGACACAAACCAACAAGTAGAATCATCTACAACTTTAATGGAATTGGCATTGGCTGAAGTTGATGTTGTCCCAAGCCAACCAATGTCTGATGGAACTGAGTTGGCTTCTGACCAAAACCAACAAGTAGAATCATCTACAACTTTAATGGAATTGGCATTGGCTGAAGTTGATGTTGTCCCAAGCCAACCAATGTCTGATGGAACTGAGTTGGCTTCTGACCAAAACCAACAAGTAGAATCATCTACAACTTTAATACAGCCTATAGTAGATGAATTGGCATTGGCTGAAGTTGGTGTTGTCCCAAGCCAACCAATGTCTGATGGAACTGAAGTAGAATCTACAATAGTTGATGAATTGACATTGACTGAAGTTGATGTTGCCCCAAGCCCACCAATGTCTGGTGATTCTAACCCACAACCATTATTTGGTAGAATAACTGATCAAGTTGCCGCTCTCCCAAAATCAGAAGGTACAATTAGACACAGAGTGATTGAGTGTAAGATTTGTATGGAGAATGAGAGTGAGTTAATGTTTTTACCTTGTAATCACATATGCACTTGTTTGAAATGTGCATCAAATATATCCACATGTCCAATTTGCAGAGCTGAGATAAAATATACTATTAAAGCAATTATATCATAGTAAAGAATGTTTTAGGAGAGCAATACTGCAAAGCCTAACATGTTGGAATTTATGGAAATGAACGTACAGATGTGCTGGCGGCTGAAGGTGCTGAGGGAAACCATATTGATAATACTTCATACCCAAGACTCTTCTAAGAAATTAGAAAACATCATCGTCAAGAAAGTTGAGTTGGATACAAAAATATGTCCACACCTACAGTAATAAGGATGATTTTAGACCATTTACATAACATAATGTATCCTATCTATCAACCCGGCTGGAAATATATGAATTTCAAATCTTATTATTCCTATAATAAATACCTTATAATTATTATTGACGAAATATTATTCCTCTCCCCAGATATAATCTCAGATGAGGAAAAGTTGTAGTTTAGTTATACCAATGTGTGTGTGTGTATCCTTTCAAAATACATATTTATATTTTTTTTTTGTCTTTAAGGTAGTATAAAAGTGTCACTAAGGTAGCCTGCAGCAGAACACAGTTTATAGATTAATTAGTGGTAGAGTCGCAATCCAAGCACACTACACTACATACTACCTCTTGATATAACTTTCTAGACAGTGAAAGTGAACAAACAAGCAGTACTATTCAATCTCTGGCGGAACTGAAGAAGCAAACAACCATTCCACAAACTAGTCAAGCCAATCAACCAACTTGTCTGTCAACTGATCTACAACCACCCAACCAATCTGTCCATCAACTGGTCTACAACCACTCTTTTTCTGTTGGAAGTTTCTTTCTAGGGAAGTGGATAACAATTGATCATATAAAATAAGAGAGCAC
>NW_027189163.1:396165-423446 GCF_040958095.1 Procambarus clarkii | reverse complement strand
ATTGCAACATGTTCTTATGATTTTACGGGACAATGACCCAGCTCACATTTTTAAGAATATTAGAAATGAAGTAACACAATGGTTTAATCAAATAATAAATCAAAATGATGATGAGATCAACCACCAGCGGTTTTTGAGTACCATTAAAATTCGACCTCTTCATATGTATAAATCAACTAGTTGCATTCATTATTGCTTGGGAACTAAAATTGAGCAACTTCATCCAGGTACAATAACAGCAGAAGGTGGTACTCATATTTCATACTATACAATGGTACCATTAGTACCAAGGGCTTTAACTTTACCCAAGAGTGTGTGTCTATGTCCAGCTATTACATATAGACCCCAAATACAAATAATTAATCGTTTAATGGGATTAATTTCTGATATAGGCCAAACTGTTAATGCTCTTATTCAGACTGCTGATTCAGAAAATGCGTCTCAATATAGTATAGAAAACTTAAGCTTGGATTATCAAAAAAATGAAAGATATCAGCTGTATGAAAAACATGTTGCACATGGTTATAGAGTTTGTAATCTGAGTGCCTGTGAGCTTTTGTTAATATTCCTTGCATTGAAATAACTTCAATATGGCCCTCATTTCATTACGAGTGTTTAGAAAATTCAAAATTTTATATGTCATCTTTGACTAGAAAACATAAATGGTGGTATAGTACTACTACTACTACTACTACTACTACTACTACTAATAATAATAATAATAATAATAATAATAATAATAATAATAATAATAATAATAATAATAATAATAATAATAATAATAATAATAATAATAGGAATAAGAAAAAAAAATCTGAATGTAATTTTATTTTACGTACAACTTTTCATTATGATAAGACCAAAAGAAAAATGTGGGTGACTCTAGATTCTGATGCTCAATGTCGAAAATTTAGCAATTTAAAAAATATATCACATTTTCTTTCTGGTAATGTAAGCAAACTGACACATTTGGTACCAACGATCTCAATGGTGAATAGTAGCAATATTAATAATACAGACATTTTATTCACATTAAATTCTAACTGTTTCGAAGAGATGTTAGCCTTTTTTATTTTTGTTTATAGTTTGGAGTGTGATATGTATGATATAATTATGGAAAATAAACAAAATAAGATAGATAATGATGATGATCAGTGGTTAATTATATTACCATTTGTCGCCATAAGGCGAGACACATTGGCAGAAAATTCATATTATACATTTTATTAAAAGTTATATATATATATATATATATATATATATATATATATATATATATATATATATATATATATATATATATATATATATATATATATTTTTTTTTTTTTAAAGTCAGTCAGTATATAATTAGGATATCAAAAGTTCATAACTCATTATATCATTTTGACTCTTTCATACAATGAATACCTCAGGATATTATGGTCAATATTTACCTTCTCCTACCTATCCACCAGCAGCAACAACACAACTACAGCAACAACAAACAATAATTCAGGCAAAAAATGCAACCTCAATATATCACCAACCAACGACTACAGATGGAATTTATCAATCTCACCCTCCTCCCCCTCAACTTCAAACGGAAGAAAAGTATTATAGCACCCTCAACTTCATCAACGAAGATGAAGAGGTTATGGAAATTATTGCAGAAATGCTGAACAAAGCTTCAAGTTCGAATTATTATATACTACCCAATGAGCCACCCAATCTTCACAAAAAATTGATAACCATCGAAAATTTAAGAGAGTTGAATAAAAACAATATTTTAGAGAAATTAACTAAATTTAAAGAACAATATGAAAAACTCGGTAGTTCTGTATTTGAAGAAAAAATCAAGGCAAATAACCAAAACAACATGAAATATTATAGAATTAATAATGATTATTTAACTAGCTTAACCGTTAAGTTGTTGGAGGTCAAATGTTTTATAGTTTCGGGAGGAACAAAATTTGCCTTAGTACCTAATAAGATTGGAAATATTGAATTCGGTGAAGATATTCAGAAAATATTTGAAGAAAATCTAATCCAACCAATAGCTGAGGCATTAAAAATTGATAAACCTTCCCAGGGTAAAATCTGGAGCGCATCAATGTATATAGATGGTCATAAAGATAAACAATGTTCTTTAAAATGTAATGAAATACTTATACAAAAACAGCCACAATTTCAGAACGAGTGTTTGCGTCAACGTATAAATTTAGGTGTTCAATTTTGTCCTTTTGTGGCCAACTCTAAAGAAGATGAAGTTTACATGGGTTCGCCGCTAGGAAATATTTACATCAAAAATTCTAAAATATATGGGATTGGTCGTAACCGAATCCCTTACTCAAGTGAAACCTTTGTTGAAATTAGAGAATCTCCGTGTCCTGTTAATGCTTTAATTTCATTTGGTTTATCTGAAATTGGAGTTTTTAATAACAAAATAATTCTGTATCTACGTAATTTAGATTCTGTTTTTTATTCAGATGTCCCAGCTAACAATATCCGAAATCAAGCCTCTGATGCAATTAAACAAATTCTTTTAACTAATAATAGCATTAGGAAGAAACTAATGCCCAAATATAAAGATATTATTTCTAAAGTAATAGATGAAGTTCAGGTAGAAGAACCTATATGTAATGGAAGTGTCACAGCTGAAGAACCACCATTCAAACGAATAAAAATTGAGAAAAAAGTTAATGAGGACGATTTTAAAGAGGCAGAGAAGTGTAATTTAGATGTGGAAAATAGTAAAATAGTAGCTCCTTTAGTTGGAGAATTAAATGAAGAGGAGAATTGTATTAATTAAGAAAATCAAGAGGAAGCAGCATTAAATTTCCTTAATATGTTCAAATAAGAAATTATACATTAAAAATGATAATGTAAAACTAAAAATTATTAAAAGAAATTAATAGATTTTTGTATTATTCCAATATGCTATATATTTTTTTTAACAAAACTAAATTCTATTTTTTTTTTTTTTTTTTTTAGTAAATCACCGTTTGTAAGGAAATTAGCCTAAAAAATTTGCGAAAATCTTCTGAAATTGGTAGGTAAATCACATACTGGGAGCAAACATGATTTGATATTAAAAGATAGTTGAGTGCTTCCGGCACCTACACCATGGAGAGAGGAGATAAAAAATGATCCTCCGGCTCCTTTTCTTTACAGTGGCACGCTGCCTCCCGGAGAGAGCGGACGTGTGTGTGTCTCTCTCTCACACAGGCTAGTGCTGTTAACGGGGTTTGTGACAGCCTACTATCCTGGCAGTGTCTTGTGCTCGATTTTCCTAGTGGACCATATAAATATAGTAAATCACAGCAAATTTATTTCATTTCTTCTGTGAATTTTGATCGATTCACATATCAACCTTTTCCTGACACTAAAAGAAAATGAATGTGCTAATACTCATATTAATAGTTGGATTTACCAAAAGTTGTATGTGGTCCAAAAAGAAAAACACAACTACACCAATTACAACTTCCCACTTAATTGAAAATGAGAAAACATCAACAGCCCCTCTAACATCATGGGAAAATGTTACAGTGACGGAAACATCTACATTTGTCTCGCTAATGATAACTTCAGAAAATGAGAGAGCAGCTTACAACACAACAAGAACTAAAAAGAAAAAGATAACTAAACCTCTTATTAGCAACTCAACAACAGCCAAACCAAGACTGGTAGTAATATCAACAGAAAATGATACTGATGAGGAGACAGCATCTACCCCTCAAGAAAGCCAGGCAACAACATCATCAGAAAATTACTACACCTATGATGATGAAACAGAAACCACTCCTCCTTCGACAACAACTATAACCACAACCACCATAAATGACGACACCCACGAGGAGACGACAGCATCTACCCCTCAAGAAAGCCAGGCAACAACATCATCAGAAAATGACTACACCTATGATGATGAAACAGAAACCACTCCTCCTTCGACAACAACTATAACCACAACCACCATAAATGACGACACCCACGAGGAGACGACAGCATCTACCCCTCAAGAAAGCCAGGCAACAACATCATCAGAAAATTACTACACCTATGATGATGAAACAGAAACCACTCCTCCTTCGACAACAACTATAACCACAACCACCATAAATGACGACACCCACGAGGAGACGACAGCATCTACCCCTCAAGAAAGCCAGGCAACAACATCATCAGAAAATGACTACACCTATGATGATGAAACAGAAACCACTCCTCCCTCGACAACCCCTCAAGAAAGACCGGCCATGGCCACAACACCACCACCATGGGAAAATGATACAGCGACGAAAACATATACAGTTGTCTCACTTGAAGAAATAATAATTATTAAGGCAACCACCCCACCAACAACCGAAGAAAGCCAGTCAACTTTAGAAATAACAGAAGAAACTCCCAAAGAAGAAACCACCAACTCAACTATACCAAATGACACACAAGAAACAATCAATATCAATTCGACTGTTCTTATTTTTATTATTATAATTCCTATTTTTTTGATAAGTTTAGCACTTTTCATTTGGATTTATAATAACTTCTCATCTTATACATTAAATGAAGATATAGAATTAAACGACTCTAATCAGGTTAAAACGAAATATGATTTAATAAAAACTAAATTTTTCTAATCAATTTCTTGCTCAATAATTTCTGTCTTAATGCATTTATTGAATAATTAAAAGCAAAATAAATATTTGATCATTTATTATTCCATTTTTTGGGGGGGCACATACACACACACACACACACACACACACACACACCCCGGTTTGGTATTCTATTTACAGTATTAACATTTAAATTTATCCAATAAGAAGGTTAATTTGTTTTTTAAAGTTTCTAGGCCTATTAGCATAATATTTTCAGGCTTTAATGCACCTGAACTTTCAATATTGAAATAAAATTGTTTTCGTTTATTACAATCTTCCAGAAAATAAGAAGAAGTGTTGTTACAGCAATCAAAATCTATATTAATTGTCGGATTCCATTTGGCATGGTTTTTGCCAATCCCCTTGATAGCATATGCTTTTAAGCATAATTCTTGTCCATTATTAAGTTTAACCAAAGGAATTGGGATTTCTTTGTGAAAAGATGGTATTATATCAGATGTTGTTATGAGGTATTGTTTGTCATCACGACATTTAACATCCAAAATAAATTCTACTGCACATTTCGTACAAAAGTTAATACATTGACATTTCCATGGAATCTTTAATTTATTAATGAATTCATCTGAAGGTATTGGAATTAGACCTAGACGGTGAATAATGAACTCATCACTTAATATAGTTGTATTTTTTTTAATTTGAACCCAATCAATGGCTATAGTAGGAGTCTCAGCTATAAAAATCCGCCGCAATCCATTTACTAGAGCTAAATTTATATTTTCTATTTTAAATTGTATCATGTCAGGTGATAAATCTAAAATTTTAATTGTTATCTGATCTGTATTGATAGCCATGTCTTGAAATAATATTGTTTTGAATAAACCGTTTACTTAATATATAGTATGTAAGGTTACAATATATATTCATTTTAGGAATAAAAAAAAAACTTAAATTATCATGGAATACCGGAAAACCATACCCAGGTCATACATACAATTATCACTCTTTACCCATCATCAGTCATCCATCCCTCACCCATCTGCCCCTGGCACTGGCACTGGTACTGGTTCAAGAGCAAGGGTCACTAATTCTCTTCAACTTTGAGGAAATAATAAGTAAAGTTTATTTATCTTTCTTTCTAATTTTTCGACATTTTAAAATTACTAAGGGACCTTGGGTATCCCCACTACCATCAACATCAACATTATTATCAGAATCTTCATCATCATCATCACCCATATTTCTATGGATATCAGTGTCATTAATTTCACAAGTCTCTCTATTGATCTTAGCATATCTGAAATTATACTTAATATTATTAGTATTCATCTTTTGGGAAGATGCATTATCATAGTCTAATGCACTGTACAAAATATATTTCTGTAAACCTACTACTGCCTGTTGATGTGTAGCAGCAGTTAGTGAATCAAACACAGTAAGTAATTTGAAGTGTAATTTAGTGGCATCTCTAGAATTGATCTCTTTGATATCATGATCACAAATTACAGTGTCCGTCAATTTTCTAACAAATTTGTAAAATAATTCACTACTATACATGTTTGCTTTTTCAATAAAATTTACCATGTATAAGCTATTATTATCTATATACTTTTTATTGTTAAATTGAATATGTTTTCTTAACTTACCAATTTCATTAATAAGATATTTATAAATTAACTTTTGATCCTTCCGGTCTTGTTTTACCATTAAAAATGTCCATAAATTTGTTAACATTCTAATATATAATATTATGTATTTATATTCTAACGAAAAACCTTCATTTTTAGGTATTTGTTCAATGTATTTAGACAAATATTGTTTTAAAGTTTTCATGTCAAAGAAACGAGTATTAAATTTCAGTTTGAATCCTGGAAAGCCCAATCCAGCGATTTGATATATTTTTCTAACTATAAAGTTATTTTTATTGGATTCCGATTGAGGGAAAATATAAGTACCATTGTTTTGAATACCCCTTGGACGAGAAGAAGAATTGAGATTTCTATGAGAGGGGGCATTTATTCCACCCTTCTGGAGTAGACCATAAGAAGATTTATTTCCATTAGATGGACCAGGATCACTGATCTCGTCTACTTCATCTTCAATATTATCTTGTATGACATTTCTATGAATTTCATCATCTTCTGTTGGACTGTTTCTATCTTCTCTTACTTTGGCTCTTTTGAATCTCCTAATTAATCCATAATTAATTCCCCCTTTTTTTACTGATCCTAATCCCTCTCCTGTAAATATATTAAGTGAAATATAGTAATGAATTAACAATCTTAGTGGTATTTCTTGTTTTACTGTTAACAGTGGGAAAAACTTTTTATTAAAATTTCCAGTTGAATATGTTTTTGAAATTCTTATTTGGAAATATTTTTCTTTTCCATTACGATTTTGGAAATTAAAAACAATTAATTGACTCCTAGTTGAACTGGACATTTATTTTATACTATTTATTTTTATATATTTTATAAAAAAAAAATTATTTTTTAATAATTTTACATACACTTTCTAAATTTAATAAAGTCGAATCATCCAAATTAAAAAAAATTAAATCTTCTGTTTTTATTTGTTTTTTAAAATCATTGAAAAGGTTTTCTAATTTGTTATGTTTGTTATTATTGTTTTCTCCATTTTTTGGAGATTCTATTTCAATTTGTGGTTTAGGGGACGATTTATTATTTCCAGGTGAAGAAAACATTATATGTTTTTCAGTATATTTTCATTTCACACACACATATAAATATAGAGTATATATCCTGTTTTTTTTTTTTTTTAATACCTGTTTAATTTAATTTTGAGTTAATCTAGCAAGATTTCTATCATTTATTTCACAATTTTGTTCACAAATTCCCTCTATGATACTAATAGTTGGTTCATTAATTGGTAAATGGGATTGTGGAATATTTGCCAAACGATTGCTGTTTATTGGTAGCCATGATACCTGGTATACGTTTTCAAAAAAAAGATGAGCATCTGCCAATGAAATATTTTTAAGGGCCTTGGGGAAACTACGCAAAAGAACTGATAGACGATGTAGGGTAATGAACCCACTATATGGTTTCTCTACCAGATGGCACTCTTCCATTATTTGGGCTACAATTCCACGTTCTGGTGAATATAACTCAGTTGCCTCCATAATGTTAATTGGGAGTGTGAGAAAGTTAACAGTCTGGTTCATTGATACAAACCAGGGCGAATTGAGTTTATCATGACAGTTAGCATGAATAAAGAGTGCCATCATTCCTTCAGTCAGACGCTTTTTCTTTCGATCATCAGTCATGAGATGAAATTGGGGAAAAATTGAATATTGAAATGACGTAGGCACTTCAGAATCAAACCGCGCACGGAATGAAATGAAACGAAGTCGTTGCATCAAGGCTGAGTCATATTCGCTGAAAGTTGGGCAATTGTTGCCAAACAAAAAAATAGGTGTTGCTAAATTATATGTATCCCCATCCATATAGTTTTGACGAATCCACATTGGGGCATGACCGCTCAATTGCTTTAAAAACAGAGAATTAAGGGTTTTAGTCGTACTCAGTTCATCCATGTACCACATTCTAACCATTTTTCCACCTCTTCCTAAATCATGGGTCCGTTCTTGGAGACCCTTATGAGCTGTATGTACTGAGAGAATACCTGTCAAATCACCAAGAGTTAGAGTAAGAGTATTTAATAAAGCAGTTTTTCCTGAATTTGAATCTCCAATACCCAAAGTTATCTTCTTGTCATTTTGTCGATGGCATGCTTTTACTATTAGTGAAAAAAAATAAATCATAGTAGTTGCATCATAGCAAAAGATCTGTGCTAGTGTTAACAAAATATCAACTAATTGACAATTACAATTAGGTTTCACTGGTTCACCAACATCATCTTTTCGTATAAAGCGTCCATTTACCTTTAGATTTTCTTTTAAAATAGCATCTAGATGGTAAATACTTTCTTTGATTGGAATTTTACGATTTTTTATTCCATGACGGCATTCTTCAATGAGTCTATTAAGAAGATCTTGATATTTATTTTCTATATTAATATTTTCTGAAACTCGGTTTAGTGATTCTAAAGAAGTAACCATTTGTTTTAGCACATAATATTTGACAAGTTGAGCTAATCTATTCATACCATCATTCCAAAATCGATCTATAAAGTTTATATGATATTGTTCACGACTAAGTAAGAGAATTTTATGTTTCTCTTCAACTGTCAACTTCTTATAATATTTCTTTTTTTCGCTTTCGTAATGTAGAATATCTTTTAATATTGGATTACATTGCTGCATAAAAAAGGTACATTTTGGTATGTGATCTAATAGTTTCAATACTTCACTCCAATCATAAATAGTTGGTCTTGTATCAGAATTTGTATTATTTGATGATTTGTACAGGGGAAGTGGTAGGATATAAAAAATTTGGTTCATCTCACTACTGCTACTGCCGCTGATGATATAACATTGAGAAGAAGCAATAAAATATCGAGGTATATCCAAGATTTTCATGTTGGCATAAAAACTCTTTATAGAATTTAGAAGACTATTCTGAATAAGACTTCGTTTCTTGTAATTATTATTATTATTATTATTATTATTATTATTATTATTATTATTTGTAGAATCAGTAGTTTTTTTTTTTACTCTACCTTTGGCTGAAGGAGAAGGAAGGTTTGAGTTTGAATTCGATGAAGAAATTGATGAGGTTATTGATGGAGAAGGTGATAACGGAGGAGGAGGTGGTAATAAGTTGCTGTTGGATTGTAGTGGTGTTGGTGGTAAGGTAAGTGAAAGAAACATTTCATTTTCCAGTAATTGTGGTGGTTGTTGTTGTTGTTGTAGTATGCTATCAATTAAAATAATTTGACGTGCAATGTAAGCTAGGTCTGGTGCTAGTAAAGAAGAATTTATGTGATTATTAGCTACAGACCACTTCTTAGTAGTATTATCCCAAACATTAATCTGGCGCGAATTCTTATCACATATAATAGGTTTATATATAGCTAAAAAATTGTTATATTCCGTTATACCAAAATTCTGTAGGAAAGAAAAAGCTATTATAATCCGAGGAATTTTAGTAGGACGTGAATTACTATTAGCTGATGGTACTACCCGATAAGTGTCACTGTCAAACTCTTCCACATTTATATTCATGACAAAATCCAATCTTTGAGAATCAATTTTTTCTAGTAGATCAAAAGCTTCTTTCATTGATACCACATCACTAACAATTAGAAGATTTAGAAGACACAAAATTATCCAATCTTCTAATTCTTCTTTTACTTGCTGGTGTTCCTGATATCGGTTAAGAAGATAGATGATTTCATAAAGTGGTCCAGTATCTAAGTGATTAAAATTTAAATCTCTAATTATTTTGGCTATAAAATAATTGTAGTCAGGAAATGTCATTCCCAGGGACTTTTGACGGATCTTTTTAACATATAACAATGCTAAAAGATACAAGACAGTGTGAAGATGTTGTTTACTCTGCAAACATAAACGGGTTATATGTTCAATGGTAAATGGCTGAATTCGTTTCAAGAAAGAATTGGTATCTCGACTGATATTGCTACTGGCAACTGTTCCGCGAATAGATGTTTGCCTTAAAGGTTGAACTGTAAACACTTTTTCAATACGATTTGCTGTCATTTGTATTTTATCGTAGTCAAAGTTTGCCTCAGCGTCATTGTCATTTGTAAGAAGAATCAGGTAATGCGGAATTTCGTTAATATGTATAAAACTATTTGGATATTTTTCAAGTATAATTAAGAGTTGGTTATTCTCTTCTTCTTGTTCCTCTTGAAAATGAAGAGATTTATATATAGAAAGTTTATATTCCTTACTAAGTGTAACAAAAAATAAACCCACTATAATTTTATTGATAATATTGTTAACATTGGAAAACATGAAAAAATCTTCTTCTGTTATATCTGGTATTTTTTCTTCATCTCTCTCCCTAGAATTATCATAATTTTCATATATAGTAACATAATTTTCGGCGTCATCAATATTTTCTTTGTTTTGCATAAATGTTTGAACATTTTTCTGAAAAACATCCAGAGCATATGTATCATCATCCAATCCGATAATAGTTGGGAATCCTCTAATGGATGAAGGTTCATGATATTTACAGATATTAAATAAGTCAAAAACTTCACCCATACTTGATAAAATATATGAGGGTGGTGAGTTTGACATATCGTAAATATTATTTTTGTGGAAAACAGCATATGGTAAATAGGTGCAGTCCATTTCGTTTAAAGGTGTTTGCAGTTGAATTTTTTGAGAGCCAAAAATACTATAATTGGTAGTAATATCTACGAGGGTAGGTAAGAGTTCTTTACATGAATTGGACATTAGGGCAAAATCATAATAGGAAAGAGTTAGGTGGGGTATTTCAAGATGAAATCCTTGAGTAAACGTTTGTGATTTACCTAAAATATAAATTGGTAGCCAGTCTAGACCTAAATAATAAACAATATGAGAAACAAGTTCATATATGACATAATTTGTATTATAATAGATCTGTCCATTAACAATGGATGTTGTTAATTGTAAGGATGACCCTGATTGTTTAAGTGTTAGATATTCTAGGTACTCAGCTGTCGATAAACGAAATGATTCAAGAGTACACATTTTTTTTAAATCAACATCCAAGATAAAATGTATATAATCTAAACTAGGTAGACGTATGACATGGGAACCACTTATAGTGTTTGTCTCCCAAAATCTACGATATAAATGATGAACTGTTCCATTTGTTAATAAAATCAAATCAATTTCTCTTTTCCCACACATATCTGTTAGTGATCCAAAACCATATAAACTCGTCTTATTTTTTCTTGATGAAGTACAACTTATAGTTTGAAGATCACGAGTTATTTTATTAAAAGTCCCAGTATTGGGATTGATATGTGAGTCTTGATAAGTTCGTTTTAACGGATCATAATTTTGAATAAGTGGATTAGTATAATATCGATCATTCATTTTAAAGAGCAACATAGTGAAATTGTAGTATACTTATAGATGGGAAAATCTTTTTTTTTTTTTTTTATTTAAAATAATATACATCTGTCTTTAGCTAATAGGGAAGCTTTTGTGAGACGTTGGTCGAAAGGAATTTTGGTATTGACATTGCTCACCGATATAGTGTCCATTATCCATACAAGCACATATGGTGGTTATTAAATTAGTTTCCCCAACATAATTAATAGGAAATCCTCCATTTAAACATTTATGATCAGTGTCATAATTACAAACACTATTAATGCAAGTAACTCCTAAAGAAGAAGAGCAAAATGTTTGACAGTCTTCATTTTTCTGGCATGCTATATTGTTAATACAGAGCACCACTTGGTTTCCGAACTTTAGTTATCCGAAACTTCCAGTTTCCCGATTGGGGTTGGGGAGTCATGCTACCCGAACAAAGTTCGGGTAGGAAGGGGTCCACCAAGCGTCACGCCGGCTTGTGGTGGTGGGTGGGCGATGGTCCAGTTTGCCCACTGTGACTTCACAGATTCACGGCCTATTATTCCTATTATTTTGAATTGCCATAAGGCTGGAATGTTCATTCTGTGCTTTTGTTTTACATATCTGCACAATCAAGAAACATCTGTGCACCATGTTGGCTCCAAATGCACCCATTGCGTCAGTGATGGCTGACTGGTGGGTGGATGGACGATGGAACTTAGGTGGGAGGCAGTATGAATGAGGGGGGGGGGGAAGAATCAGTGAGAGAGGGGGGGGAGAGAGATGCTAGGAGGGAGGGGGAGGTAGGGAGAGATGTTAGGAGGTAGGGAGAGATGCTAAGAGGGAGGGGGAGGTAGGGAGAGATGCTAGGAGGTAGGCAGGAAGGGATGGAAGTAGTGAGAATTAGGGAGGGAAAGGCAGGCTGGCAGGCACAGGCAGGCAGGCAGGCACAGGCAGGCAGGTACAGGCAGGCAGGCAGGCAGGCTAGCTTGCAGGCAGGGAGTGAGTGGTAGTCACGAGGTTGAACCGCGTGACCTTGAGAGATGGGATGTAGGGGGGCGGGTTGTTTGTTGGTGGTGGGGGTGAGACCGGCTCATTCCCGAAGATAAGCCTAACACACACTATCCGTTAGCATGATGGCAGGGGGGGAGGCAGGCTGGCTGGAAAGGAAGCAGGCTGGCAGGCAGGCAGGCTGGCAGGCAGGCTGGCAGGCTGGCTGGCAGGCTGGCTGGCAGGCTGGCAGGCTGGCTGGCAGGCTGGCAGGCTGGGAAAGAGGCAGGCTGGCTGGCAGGCTGGCAGGCTGGGAAGGAGGCAGGCTGGGAAGGAGGCAGGCTGGGAAGAAGGCAGGCTGGGAAGGAGGCAGGCTGGGAAGGAAGCAGGCTGGCAGGCTGGGAAGGAAGCAGGCTGGCAGGCTGGGAAGGAGGCAGGCAGGCAGGCTGGGAAGGAAGCAGGCTGGCAGGCTGGGAAGGAGGCAGGCTGGCAGGCTGGGAAGGAGGCAGGCTGGCAGGCTGGGAAGGAGGCAGGCTGGCAGGCTGGGAAGGAGGCAGGCTGGCAGGCTGGGAAGGAGGCAGGCTGGCAGGCTGGGAAGGAGGCAGGCTGGCAGGCTGGGAAGGAGGCAGGCTGGCAGGCTGGGAAGGAGGCAGGCTGGCAGGCTGGGAAGGAGGCAGGCTGGGAGGCTGGGAAGGAGGCAGGCTGGCAGGCTGGGAAGGAGGCAGGCTGGCAGGCTGGGAAGGAGACAGGCAGGCAGGCTGGGAAGGAGGCAGGCTGGCAGGCTGGGAAGGAGGCAGGCAGGCAGGCTGGGAAGGAGGCAGGCTGGCAGGCTGGGAAGGAGGCAGGCAGGCAGGCTGGGAAGGAGGCAGGCAGGCAGGCTGGGAAGGAGGCAGGCTGGCAGGCTGGGAAGGAGGCAGGCTGGCAGGCTGGGAAGGAGGCAGGCTGGGAAGGAGGCAGGCTGGCCGGCTGGGAAGGAGGCAGGCTGGCAGGCTGGGAAGGAGGCAGGCTGGCAGGCTGGGAAGGAGGCAGGCTGGCAGGCTGGGAAGGAGGCAGGCTGGCAGGCTGGGAAGGAGGCAGGCTGGCAGGCTGGGAAGGAGGCAGGCAGGCAGGCTGGGAAGGAGGCAGGCAGGCAGGCTGGGAAGGAGGCAGGCTGGGAAGGAGGCAGGCAGGCAGGAAGCGATATATGGGTGTTGAAGTGAACTGTGAACCACGTGACCTTTGAGAGTGTGTGTGTGTGTATGGGTATGGGTTTGGGGTGGGGGGTGGGGGAGGTGTGTCGGTGGTGGGGGGAGAGGGGGAGGTGTGTCGGTGGTGGAGGGAGAGGGGGAGGTGTGTCGGTGGTGGGGGGAGAGGGGGAGGTGTGTCGGTGGTGGGGGAAGGGACCGGCTGACTCCGTAAGCCTAACCACACTCCACAGACCTGTGACCCAGATTTGTTTCTTAAATGTACAGTACATCATCGTATATTTTAGGCAGGATGTGCCTGCAGGCTGGCAGGAAACATTCAGAGGATGTTTGCCAGACGTCTTAATAATCAGTTAGGAACAATTAAGGACTTTTATAAAGCGGATCAGGACTTCACTTATTGATGAGTACAAACAAAACACGGTCGCATTTACGCCATGAACCTGACGATTTTTTTCCCTAGAGTTTTTTTCATAAATTTTTCGGAAAAATTTCTTTTTACATTTCTAGTTTATTTTTCCCCTCTATTTCTCGTATACGAACTTACATGTTAACCGACGGGTCTCGTCCCCAAGGGGTTCGGAAACCAAGTGGTGCTCTGTAGTACAATCCATCTTTCTTGTAATCTTTTCATATGGAGGGTGTGACATTAATATTAAATTCGAGTCTATCTTTGGATTATTACTCATATTTTTCTTATAAATGTAATTTAATATTATTGAAGAAAGAATTAAACATATGAATATAATATAAAGTTTCATTATTTTTTTCTGACCACAGATAACAGATAAAAATACATTTGCCAATTGAACAAGACACTTTCAATTACTAATTTGAGTATGTTAAGAGGTGGGCGTTGTTTTTTTGTATTTAGTTTTCGATCATGGATAATAGCCCATTCTAAATTCCCAATGATAGATGTTGGAAATGGCATTAATGTTGACAATATATAATTAACTAAAAGACGTGTCAAACGACCATTTCCATCTGAAAAAGGATGGAGAGTAAGCATTTCTAGGATAAACCATGAAATTAATTTAAAAATCCATTCAAATTCTTCCTCTGGCCCTAAAAATGTGAATATTTTTTGGGTCAATGTAGAATTGTAATTGTCCAAAATAGCCAAAATACGATTTTCTCCATCCTGAATTGAATGGATATGTGGATATACATACAAACCCTTGACACTTGTGTTATTACTAATCTTTGTACAGCGTATATTGGTACTTACATAACCACATTTTTCTGGTGATAACAATCCTCTCATTAATATTTTGTGTAAATTTAAAACACAAGTTTCAAGATCAATTAAACCTAATAAAGTGTACATATCCTTATCTCTTACTATCTCTTCCTTAATCTTTTTATGACCTCTAATGAAATTTAAATATTCTATTGCTCTTAGTAAGTTTCTAACCTCTCTAACTTTCCAATTAGTGATTAGAGTTTTCTTCTGGTTGTGTGGCCAAATCCCAATATTTTCATGTTTCATTAAATTAGTTAAAAAACCATATTCCATGGTTTTTACAACTAACCCTTGAACTTTTTTATTATTATCTAGACCTAAATATATTTGTTTAAATTTATTAATTTCAGATACTTTATTTTTTAAGTTTAGGCTTAATTCATATGAAAAAAACATCGTTTATATATTAAAAAAAAAAGTTAAACAAGCATAATATACTATTATTTTATCTTTATGTTAAACGAATAAAATAAAAAGTGACACTTTTTTCTTTGTTTTAGGGTTCGGATTTACTCTGTGAGAACACTGCACAACCTAAAAACTACAAGATGTCTCAATGCCAGTTGTATACACATGCATGATTCTCCAGCCTGTGGGATTCTTCTGCTTTATTGTTTTCAATGGCTCCAATTAAGAACAACGTGAATCGTCGAGATCCACTCCCCAGTGTGCCACCAACCACCTTTACATCAGAAGAACAACTCTATGATGGTCTCCCTAAATATTTTATATTAAAGGGGACTCATCTGTACTCTAGTATAAGAACACTGACTTATGTTCAAGAATACCATAAGAGAATAAAAAAAATTATCTCCCTATCCTATCCAGAATTGGAAGATAAACAAAAATATAAAATATGGATAATTAATGATCAGTTGGAAAAATTATCCACATTTTCTTACGTGGATAATAACAATGGTTGGTACATTTGCATAAAATGTAATGGCATATTTATATCATTCCAGAAAATAATAGATCATGAGTGTAAGAGAGCACCATTTATAGTATATACAACTACATTAGATAAAATTAATGAAATATTATATATAATAAAGGCAATGAAAAAAAAGGATAAGCATGATGATGATGATATCGATGATGATGATAAATCTTTTGAAGAGTCAGCCTTTTTATTTAAAACCAAGTATGAAAATTTAAAGACTCAAATATCAAGAAATAAACAAACTTTCATACATGAAGGGTTTAGATTGAAGAATGAAATCATTCCAATTATGGAATGTAACTGCTGTGAAGTAAAATTCCCACTTCAAAAGTATAGAAATAATATACTGAAGATAATCGACTTACATAAGAATGAAGTGAAACCCAAATGTTCTGCAAAGAATATGAATTTGACAGAATCTTTTAAAATAATACTGGAAAGTTTACATTACATAATTAAGAACCAATTTCAGTATAAGAATTGTGATATAGATAAGAATAGATTATCTAGAATTATCCTACAAAAAATAATTTCATCTGGTTTTATACATCAAGATAAACGGGAAGTTTTAGAAGACTACTTTTTAGGTATACAAATCAGGAATTTATTCAAAAACGAAGGAAATGGAAATATTCTTCCCTCAGTCACTAAAACTATAACTAACATTACTGAATCAGCAACTACATCATTATTATTACATGATGATAAGGATAATGAAGATGATAGAAAAAGAAGAAACAGCAGAAGTAGAAGTGGCAACAGAAAAGACATCAGCATCATAAGAGGCAGCAGCAGCAGCAGAAGAATCAGCATCAGAAGAGACAGCAGCAGCATAAGAATAGGCAGCAGCAGCATAAGAAGAAGCAGCAGCAGCAGCAGTAGAGGCAGCAGTAGAGGCAGCAGTAACAGTAACAGTAACAGTAGTAGTGATGGTGGTGGCAGTGGTAGTAGTAGTAGTAGTAGTAGTAGTAGTAGTAGTAGTGGTGGTGGTGGTGGCAGTGGTAGTAGTAGTAGTAGTAGTAGTAATAGTAATAATAATGATGATGATGATGGTGATAGTGATAACAGTAAAGAAGATAATAATGAGCATGATACAGGCAATAAGGAAGAATTAGGGTCATTGACAAACAAAGATTTAGATAAATCTGCTACTTCTACTACTACTACTACTACTACTACTACCACTACTACTACTACCACCACCACTAGTGCCACCACCACTACTAGTGCCACCACCACTACCCTGACCACCATCGTTGCCACTGCTGTTGCTGTTGCTGCTCCTGCTGCTTTGGAATCTTATGATGAAGAATCAGTTTTGGAAAATAAGGTGAAGAAAAATATAACAACATTTAAAAGAATTGCAAACAAAACTCAGGAAAATGGAGTTCATCATGTTCAACAACAACAGCAACAACAACAGCAACAACAACAACAACAGCAACAACAACGGCAACAACAACAACAACAGCAACAACAACAACAACAACAACAGCAACAACAACAGCAACAACAACAACAACAACAGCAACAACAACAACAACAGCAACAACAACAACAACAGCAACAACAACAGCAACAACAACAACAGCAACAACATAGAGAAGAAGATTTTTTGGATCAAATTCCTGATTTCATTGATGCCCTCTTTCCCTCAGAAACTAACACCACAAGAGGAGGAGAAAAAAATAACAACATTTATTTGCCATCTACTTCAAGCTCAAATTATCAACTAATATCAGAAACCACCAATTTACCAGCAGCCAATTTGAAGTGTAATTATCATCAACCTAACATACAAATTGAAGAAGAAAAAGAAACAGATCTGAATTATATAATTGATAAATATTGTAGTAAAGCAGGTGAATCAATTAATAATGATTATCAACAACTAATGGTGTCGTTTCCTGAAAATACAATATTAAGTTCAGGTTTGAATGAAGATGCATATGTTAATCAACAACAACAACAACAACAAGATCAACAGTTTTCAAATACCTATTACAATGCACCTCCAAATTTATATCATGAACATTCATTGACATTCCTTAATCCAACAGTGTCACCATCTACCTCAGGAGCAGGAAATACATTACCCACTTTGGGTTTATCTCTAAATACAATTTCAAGTTCAGATTGGAATGAAGATGTATATGTTAATCAACCACAACAACAACCACAACAACAACAATTATTAGTATCTAAAGATCAACAGCTTTCAAATACAAATACAAGCTACAATGTACCTCAGATACATGCTGATGGAAATTTAAAGCATGTACATTCATTGCCACCAACAGTGTCACCATCTATCTCAGGAGCAGGATCCACATCTGGAAATTCATCATCCACTTTGGGTTTATTATCTCTTTCAAACCAAGATGAGAAAATAACAAGGGAAGTGAGTTTATTATCTCTTTCAAACCAAGATGAGAAAATAACAAGGAAGCGGAAAAAGGAAGAAAGGAAAAAGAAAAAGAGGGAAGAAAAGAAAAAAAAGAAGGAAGAAAAGAAGAAGAAGAAGGAAGAGAAAAAGAAAAAGGAGGAAGAACTTTCTGCAAAGCGAATAAAATATTTGGTTATACAAACTATAAAACAATCATTCCCAATATTATCTGAAGAACCTCAAACCCCATTGACTTTGCCCTCATCATCATCATCATCATCATCATCATTATCATCATCATCATCATCATCATCATCATCATCATCATCATCCAAAAAAAGAAAAAAAAAGAAAAATAGTTGTTAACATTTAGTTGGTTTTGATTGTTAAGGTTTTAAAATTTTCTTCATTGTCAGTAATAAATAAAAGAAAAATTTGAATTAGTTAAACCATGTACTGTATATATTTTTTAGTACAAATTAATAGATCTACTAAAGAATTGGAATCTGCTATGAAATATTTTTACCATATGCAGCAAAAATAGAGCTGTATAGTCCTTCGAATGTAGAAGCTGGGTGTAGTGGAGTTTCGAGAATATAATAAGTTTTTTTGTTACAAAAGAATAAAATGAAACCTTTTTTCGAGGAACATTTTACTTTCATCCTAGACTGAGAGAGTGTGCTAGCCAAAGCTCCTCCGTTTTAAAGCTATTTATTATACATTATGGATGTTTTAATAATTGAACTAGTTGAAGCTCTGAGGACAGAATTAAATTACCTACAGGACGAAGTACAGCAGTTGAAAGAGCATCAGGCGAAAAGAAATGAGGAGACCAGCTTTAAAAAAAACACTTGGAAAGTTGTTAAGGATAGAGGTCTTAAGAAAACTTTGGTAATAAATTATCTATCAGCTCACCCACAAGATGAAATTCATTCAGATTACAGTGCTTAAAGTAACAGTTACCTAATTTTTAATTAAAGCTCTTCTAACTTTTGATATATATTGATGAAAATATCCTTGAAAAAACAACTATTCTAATAAAATTTTAATCATCACAAACACTTTATGACCTCTTGTTCTTTTAAGCTTTGTATAACAGCAATTATAAAAACTTAGCCCAGACTTGTCACTGGCTGTGCTTGTTCTGCCTGACTTGTCATTGGGTGTGCTTGTTCTGCCTGACTGACTTGTCACTGGCTGCGCTTGTTCTGCCTGACTTACTTGTCACTGGCTGTACTTGTTCTGCCTGACTGTGACTTGTCACTGGCTTTATTTACTTAAATCATTATTACCATTGAGATGTTGAGGGTAATTATAACTGTATATAATTAAAGTCAGAATCATCCTTTATTAACTTATTTACCTTAAATTAAACCTCACATTAGTACAAGCCAGGAATTTTTGCGGGGTGCCTAATTTAAAAAATCAAAACTATTAATAATGTCATCAATTCTCATTATATATTTCTACACAATAATAACTCCAATAATCATATGTCTATTCTCATATAAAAATGAACAGTAGACCTAATAAAAATGGGCACACTAGATGTTTGTACATGAATGTATTTTTCATTTAAAACACTTTTAATAACCATAGGAAAGTTGGAACCAAACATTATCACTAGTCGTCCTTTGAAATTTTTAAGTATACTAACGATAGTCATATAAAAATTCCCAATTGGTTCATTGATTATAAGTATATTGGCATTTGAATATTCTTTATTAATACAAGTTTCTTTAACTATATGCCTAATATACCCGTTTGGTAACCATTTAACTGCAGTTATATACTCTAATCTTTCTGTGTTTTCTGTTGGAATAATGCTCACACCTCGATTCAGCAAAAAACTCTCAACCCATCCACCACGAGCATAAATAGACACCACAGTGTCCTTTGGGTTTATAAAACTCATTATTTCATCAAGTTCCTTCTTGGTAAGTATATGCTTTCCAAAAATAAAAATGTGCTCTTGCCAATAACAATCGTTAGCATAATTACATATATTTTGAAGATGTTCTAATCTTATTTTTGATGCACAATTTAAGACAGTAGATTTCGGCTGGAAATAAGCAATCTCACCTTGCCAAGATAATCGTTCATCTTCAGAAAAGAAAGATGAACGTGGATAACCATCTATTGGTAGTTCAGGGTGGAATTGAGGTGAAAATTTATTATTTATATGATGTCCCCAGAATGGAACATGTGCAACTGAAAGATCTTGCAACAGAATGTGATCTAAATCAACTTCAATATTTACTAACTTAGGTAGAGAGGATTTCTTTTTCTTTGGGTGTATCATTAACATTATTAAATGTAAAAATGCACCATGAAATAAATCTGTTTGGTTGCCTTCAGGAAATTCTTTGATTATTATGATATATGTACTGTAAAATAGAATAATTAAATAAAATAAAGTTAATATAACCTGATAACAGTTCATATAAAAAAAAAGGAGTAACATTAATCCCATACTTAAAACCATATAATAACCATGTACTCCATAGATTAATTTCCACATAAAATAAGTAAGCATTAAACATGCTACTAGAAATAAGACATTTGTGTCATCTATAGTACATATACCAATTCCTAAGCAGAAATATATAACCATATATTGAACTTGCTTCCTGCAAACTTCTCTGTTTCTTTCACATATTAGGCAAAAAAGAAGTGCAACAAAATTCACTTCTCTAAGCCCTGAATAATACCAAAAAAGACCACAAAGAACTGTCCACAGGTTAAATATGTGTGTACTATAAACATCATCTAAATACAGTTGAATTTCATATGAAAGTGGTTGCCAAATGAAATCTTCTAACAGCAACATCATGATGATAATGATGATGATGATGGAAGCCAGATGATGATGGAAGCCAATCAATAAGTCTATTCTTACTTAAACATCCTGTAGACAAAAGAAAAAAATATGATTTAGATTATTTCCACACCATACAACACATACATACATAAATCAGCGATGTTTCTTATATTTATAGACTTCCCCATCTTTATATATATGAAGATCAATAGTTCGAAGAATATCCCCTAAACATTCTAAATTGTTTTCAGATTTTGTTTTAGGAAGGCAGTTTAATCTTTTAAGATTTTGTTTTGGGAGAGAACAGAGAAGAATAGTCTCTAACCAATTTACACATTTAAATTTTTTCATAAGTAAATTATACAAATTATATATAACAATTCTTGTTACTTCATTGACATATTTTACAGTAGGTGATCGATTATATACATTACTTAAATTATCTTTTAGGTCATATATATCGGTATGGGACAGAAGAATGGGTTTAATACATCTTTCATTCAATATAGGTTTTCTAATTAGAGAATAAGGTATTTTTCCTTGTATAATCCAAATAGATTCCATAAGAGCCCATCCTTGATATCGTAACGTATTTTCTAAGAGAATAATGTATAATTTGATAATATGAATTCTTTTTAGGAGTTTGTATAAATAATAACTAAATTGTCTTCGAATAAAATCAAGAATAAATTCACATCGGTAATGATCCCATTTTCCATTTATTATTAAAAACCCAATATTTTGACATATATCTATATATGTGTCAAACATAACTGATATAATATTATTAAATTCACTATCTAACATATCAAACATTGGCAAATAAATATGCTTTATATTATAATTATAAAGATTAATTGAATAATTTAATATATCAATAAAATATTTACCAACTAAAATTTTAACTTGTGAATCAGTAATAACATCTCCCATTATTTTTTTATTTAATAAAAAATCAAATGGTATGGTAAATAAATTTGTTTTTGGTATACGACTACACTCAGGAACAGTACTTACTGTGATTACAGGAACAGATGAACTGGTCTATAAACCCTCATAATTTGCCTGTTTATATACCTTCCATCCCAGGTATACAATAATTACTATCTCTATTATAATCTCATTTGTGTTATTATTATCTTTCCATAAAATATAGTGAGACTAAGACGTGGAGGTAGGGGAAGGGGGATGGGGGTGCATCCAAGAATCTCTCTATCAAGTCGATAATATGGCCAGATTCTCTACGTCCTTATTTTTGCAAGCGTCCATGAACACATCATCTTCTTCATCAGTGAAGTGTCGCTACTGCCATCCTTGACCCCGACTCAGAACTTAATTTAACCCCCCATAAATATAAAAATTGGTGTTCTATGATAATGTATAAATACTATAAACCTCATTGAGATGGTAACTAAAATACAAAGTTAGTTGGTATAGTTTGACAACCTGTTGTAACATATCTATATTTATAATATAATAATTAATATATGGTCAGTTTAAATGTACATTTTTTTTATATAAAATAGGATGAAATAAAATATTAATATACAGTTATTCCTCATCATTGATATTTGCACATTGAGCACATATTAAATCAAAACTATTAAAACGTGTAAATCTTACCGCTACCATATCACACCAATTGATTTTTTGTTTTAGAGCAAAATATTCATCCTTTAGAGATTTAGAACAATGAAGACAGTAGTGGCGTTCACTTATATTAATTTCATTAAATGTCGCCAATTGTTGTCCAAGAATTGTATTAATATCTTTTTCAAATGAATTATTCAATTCAATTTCCAATACATCAAATTTTAAATTGTTAGTGATTGTTGCAATCATATGATGTTCACAAATTACATCTTTTCCTTTAAATAATCGAACTAATGAAAATAGTGGCATAGTTTGAAATGTTATTAACATATCTGTATAAATGATATAATAATTATAACTTGGATGATATTCACCATTAAAGGTGCATTTTGTTTTTAACCAAAATATAAAATCTGGTGTTCTATGATAAGATAATGCATAGGCACTATAAATCTCACTGTAAGTTAACGGAGGTGGTAACCAACAATTGCATTCACCATCATATTCATGTCGGTCATATAAATTATATATAGAGAGAACATCATCTAGAAATCTTTGAAAACTCCCATCTATTGTAATAACACAAAATTTTTCCATATAAGAATTACAATAATGGTCATAACAGTACATATATATACTTGAAATAGATGAACAAATAACTAAAACATTGTCTTCACAACTCCTTTCTTGCACCTGACACATTTCAGTACTTACAGGAATTATAAAGTTACGTAGTCCCAAAATACAATACATAATCCAACATAAATCCTGATTCCTCTTACTTACCATTAGTAGATATACATTAATATTTAAATTATAGCAGGGTTTATTTTGTTCAGATAAAATGTTTCTAAATTTGATTACTGAAATTTCTTTCAATTTTTGTCTCCAGTCTTCCTCCCTATTAATATCAGAAGAATCTGGCATAAGCACCAATACATCAAAAGAAAAAGAAAAAGAATTAAACATAGAAAATGAACAAATAGCATTTTGCGGTAACTGTTGTACAAGTGGTGATTGTGGCTGCGATTCGATAATTAAAAATTGCAAAGATGAATGCCGCTTTACTATCTTCAAAACTATACTGACTATATCCACTCCAGGAACATAATCGACACGTGTAATTTCACCTTTACTTGGAACATGATTGATTAGAAGGGCCTGTTCACAATAATATGTTTGTTCTGACGATTGAAGAATTATATTTTCTGTCAGATAGAGTGCAGAATGTACCTTATAATGATTAATATTAGATTGCTGTAAGTTTTGAAAAGAAAAAAGAAAAATAACTGTATATCCATAAAAAATATCCAGAACAGTTGATGTGGGATACATTCGAAGACAAATATTTAACAATTGTAAAATTTCATCTGTATCCCGAGAGAACATTGTCATAGCTGTCACTAAAGACCACACATTGTTTTTGTTTATCATACCTTTTAAAGGATGATTAACACTCGTCATTGTTTTTAATGTTGATGTAAACATAGGATGATCATTCAATAACTCAAATAGTTCAGAGTCTTTTTTTTCTTGACCCATTTTCGACCAGTTATTCATTTTAGTCTCGATCATCTTTAGAAGGCCTCTCATACAGTATCTTCCATCGGTTATGTTGTATTTGATGTAACATAATTGTTCCACAATATAGGATGCATTGTAAAGAGACAAATTACCATCTTCATTGCTATGTAGAAGTGGACTAGGGAAAAGAGTATATGAATCCCATATTAATCGATGATAAAGAGTGCGGAATGGCATGTATGACGAGTCAAGAATAACATGGCTCCAAATTTTACAAACTCTGGAACAAATAATTAAAAGATGACGATATGGAACAAGTGCAAATATGTTTTCTAATAACACCTGTGGTAGGGACGGCATTTTGGGGATTAGAGTTTGCATCAACACCTGTTGTATTACAGTGTTCAGTAAGCAAAACAGTAAGTAATTTAAGTATGGTAGTAGTAGTAGTAGTTTTTTTTTTTTTTAATCAGGGATTCAAATCTCTTTTTTTTCAACTATCCATCAGGGTGTTTGTGACTGCTGTCACATCTGCACACGTTCAATGTTGAATATACTATCCAATATCATTGGATACTAACCAGAAAACTAATCAATATCGACATAGTATAGAGTATATAGTATAGTGCTGGATACTGGAAAACAATCCAACATTGAATTACTCATTCAACATTGAATTACTCATTCAATATTGAATGGTATTCCAATATTTAATATAATATCCAATATCACTTAATACTGGAAAACTACTCAACAGGATAAAAACAATAACATATTTGACTTTGGTTGCATAATTACTTTATTTTTTAAAAATATCTGAATTAAAAATCATATAATTAAAAAAAGAGAAAATTAAGAATGAATAATCTACTGTCAACAATTATTATGTTAATAATATTAATTATTTTCCTAACAGTTATAGTAGTCATTAATTCACGGAAAAAATCTAAAAATACTAAAAAATTATATAAAAAGGAAAACAATTACAATTCCATCAGCCATGACACAACACCAAAGTCCATTGAGGTAATAAAAGATGTAGGAGGAGGAGTGGGAGGGGAATTACACAACGTAGGAGTAGTGGGAGGGGAATTATACAACGCAGGAGAAGGAGTAGAGTTACATGATGCAGGGGAAGGAGGAGCAGAAGAATTACAAGACGATGGAGAGGGAGGAGGAGGAGGAGGAGGAAGAGGAAGAGAATTACAAGACACTGGAGAAGGAGGAGTAGGAGGAGAATTACATGATGCCGGAGAAGGAGGAGGAGGAGGAGGAGGAAGAGGAAGAGAATTACAAGACACTGGAGAAGGAGGAGTAGGAGGAGAATTACATGATGCCGGAGAAGGAGGAGGAGGAGGAGGAGGAAGAGGAAGAGAATTACAAGACACTGGAGAAGGAAGAGGAGGAGGAGGAGGAGGAGGAGGAGGAGGAGGAAGAGGAGGAGGAGGAGGAGGAGTAGGTGAATTACAAGATGTCGGAGAAGGAGGAGGAGGAGAAGAAGGCGGAGTAGAATTACAAACAAGTGAAAATGAGTCCTCTGGCGTTCCTCACGTCATCAGTCAAATGGAATCCGTCGAACAACCTCATGAATTACTTCAAGAATTATTACAATCCTCCACAGATTCGTCTAAACTTCGAAAATCCCAAATGAAATTCAAACTTATAGAATCATTATTCTCGCCATTTATCGAAGACATAAAAACTTATAAAGGTCTCTTTATTGTTCCCAAACCACCAATTTCGTATAATCCTAAAACTATTACTGAAACTGATAAGACACTAATTCAACCCTTTAATAAATTCCTTAGTTATTATGATGAAATCCACAACTTTACCAATGGTTATTCTGCATATTACATAAATAAACTATATACAAATTCTAATATTGATAGGGGATATTATACAAAAAATCCAATTATATTAATATTTCCATGGAATTTCCATAATTTCACACCTGATATTTATACAGATCGACGTGAAATAAAAGACGTCAAATTAAAGAACAATTTAGAGGCATCACGTAAAAAATGTCGAAAGGAAGGAAAACGATTTTACATGAACAAATTGTTGATATCATGTACCCATGCTGCAAGTCAAGATATATTTAATTGTGGATTTTATTCGGACAGTTTCCCAATGAAAGAAAATTCACTACCCCCATTCGTGGTTATGAAACTTGAACTCGAAGACGGTCATAATGAGGTGGAATGTAAAATGTTAGCTAAGAATATTAATTCCTCAGACACATTTGCTAGCATTAAATTTAACATTTATGTGGAAGTCGAGAAAGAAGAACAAACAAAAGAATCACATGGAGGAGGAGAATTACAAAATGCAGGAGAAGGAGTAGGAAAGGTAAAAACTTCACAAACAGTAGAAGGAGGAGGAGGAGGAGGAGGAGACCCACAAACAGTTGGAGGAGGAGAAGGAGGAGGAGGAGACCCACAAACAGTTGGAGGAGGAGAAGGAGGAGGAGGAGGAGGAGGAAACCCACAAACAGTTGGAGGAGGAGGAGAAGGAGGAGGAGGAGGAGGAGTAGGAGGAGGAGGAGGAGGAGGAGGAGGAGACCGACAAACAGTTGGAGGAGGAGAAGGAGGAGGAGGAGGAGGAGGAGGAGGAGACCCACAAACAGTTGGAGGAGGAGAAGGAGGAGGAGGAGACCCACAAACAGTTGAAGGAGAAGGAGGAGGAGGAGAAGGAGGAGGAGGAGGAGGAGGAGAAGGAGGAGGAGGAGGAGGAGGAGACCCACAAACAGTTGGAGGAGGAGAAGGAGGAGGAGGAGGAGGAGGAGGAGACCCACAAACAGTTGGAGGAGGAGAAGGAGGAGGAGGAGACCCACAAACAGTTGGAGGAGGAGAAGGAGGAGGAGGAGACCCACAAACAGTTGGAGGAGGAGAAGGAGGAGGAGGAGGAGGAGACCCACAAACAGTTGGAGGAGAAGGAGGAGGAGGAGACCCACAAACAGTTGGAGGAGGAGAAGGAGGAGGAGGAGACCCACAAACAGTTGGAGGAGGAGAAGGAGGAGGAGGAGGAAC
>NW_027189163.1:277167-395665 GCF_040958095.1 Procambarus clarkii | reverse complement strand
CTAACTCTTCGCCTTTCCAGTGAATGCAACTTAAGCTTTGTTAATCTTTCTTCATATGAAAGATTTCTAATTTGGGGAATTAACTTAGTCATCCTACGCTGGACACGTTCAAGTGAATTTATATCCATTCTATAATATGGCGACCAAAACTGAACTGCATAATCTAAATGGGGCCTAACTAGAGCAAGATATAGCTTGAGAACCACACCAGGTGTCTTGTTACTAACGCTGCGATTAATAAATCCAAGTGTCCGATTTGCCTTATTACGAACATTTATGCATTGGTCCTTTTGTTTTAAATTCTTACTAATCATAACTCCCAGATCCCTTTCGCAATCCGACTTCGCAATCACAACACCATCTAGCTCGTATCTTGTAACTCTATCATCATTACCTAACCTCAGAACTTTACATTTATCAGCATTAAACTGCATCTGCCAATCCTTTGACCATTTCAAAACCCTATCTAGATCAACTTGAAGTGATAGTGAGTCCTCCTCCGAATTAATTTCCCTACCGATTTTCGTATCATCGGCAAATTTGCAAATGTTGCTACTCAAACCTGAATCTAAATCATTTATATATATTATAAACAACACAGGTCCCAGGACAGAGCCTTGAGGCACTCCACTTACAACATTTTCCCACTCTGACTTGATTCCATTTATACTAACTCTCTGTTTCCTTTGGTATAGCCATGCCCTAATCCAGCTTAATATAGCACCCCCAATACCATGAGACTCTATCTTTTTAATCAGTCTTTCATGTGGCACTGTATCAAAAGCTTTGCTAAAGTCAAGGTATACAACATCGCAATCCTTACCACTATCAACTGCCTCAACAATGCTAGAATAAAAAGATAACAAATTTGTTAAACATGAACGGCCATTTATAAAACCATGTTGCGACTCAATTATTAATTTATGTTTTTCAAGATGAAGACGAATTTTATTTGCTATTATAGATTCGAGTAACTTTCCCACAATAGACGTTAGGCTAATTGGTCGATAGTTAGACGCAAGTGATCTATCTCCTTTCTTAAAAACTGGTATCACATTAGCAACTTTCCAAAACTCTGGCACTCTGCCTGACTCTATTGATTTATTAAATATGGTTGACAGTGGGTCACAAAGCTCCTCTTTGCATTCTTTAAGCACCCTGGCAAACACTTCATCCGGCCCTGGGGATTTGTTTGGTTTGAGTTTTACTATTTGTTTAAGAACATCCTCCCTGGTAACTGCTAAACTCGTCAACCTGTCCTCGTCCCCACCCACATAGACTTGTTCGGCTGAAGGCATATTGTTAAGTTCCTCTTTAGTAAATACAGATACAAAATATTTATTAAAAATACTACTCATCTCTTCATCACTATCTGTTATTTGACCTGTCTCAGTTTTTAATGGACCTATCCTTTCCCTAGTCTTAGTACGATATAACTGAAAAATCCCTTTAGGATTTGTCTTTGCTTGCCCTGCTATGCAAACTTCATAGTTTCTTTTTGCTTTCCTTATCTCTTTTTTAACATTTCTAACCAGTTGTACGAATTCCTGTTCTAAAGTGACCTCCCCATTTTTAATCCTTTTGTACCAAGCTCTCTTTTTACCTATAAGGTTCTTCAAATTCTTTGTTATCCACTTTGGGTCATTAGTATTCGATCTATTCAATTTGTATGGTATACTACGTTCCTGTGCTTTGTTTAGAATATTCTTAAATAAGTTATATATTGAATCCACATCGAAATCCCCATTTAAGTCACCTATCGCTGGGTTCATGTCTCGCTCCAAGACCGGCCCACACCCCATACCCAAGACTTTCCAATCAATTTGACCCAAAAAATTTCTTAGGCTATTAAAATCAGCTTTTCGAAAATCTGGCACTTTAACAGAATTTTCTCCTACTGGTCTATTCCATTCTATGCTAAATCTGATTTCTTTGTGATCACTGCTCCCTAGCTCACTCCCTATTTCGATGTCATTAATTTGCGTTTCCCTGTTAGTTAACACTAAATCTAAAATATTATTTTCCCGTGTTGGTTCCTTAATGTGTTGCGTAAGAAAGCAATCGTCAATTAATTCTAGAAAATCTTCTGCTTCACTATTCCCTGTTTTGTTCAACCAGTTTATTCCGCTAAAATTAAAGTCACCCATGACATAAATACTGTTAGATCTAGATGCTCTAGATATTTCATCCCATAGATGCTTTGCTTCCATTCTGTCTAAATTTGGTGGCCTATATATTACTCCTATTATAATATTATTAGCTTTTTCGTTTAATTCAATCCAAATAGTTTCTGTGTGTGGCTCTGTTTTGATTCCCTCTTTGAGACTACATTTCAAATTGTCCCTAACATATATGGCTACTCCACCTCCTCGTCTAATATATCTATCTGTGTGAAATAGTTTAAATCCATATATTTGATATTCAGCTAATAGTTCTCTATTTTCTACATTCATCCACGTTTCGGTAAGTGCAATAATATCTATTTTTTCTGTGCAGACAAGAGCATTTAATTCGTTAATTTTATTTCCTAGACTTCTACTGTTAGTGTAATATACCCTAAGTGAATTGTTATTTTGCGGACCTTCTCTTTCCCTGATCGTTTTGCCAATTCCTTTCGCCCACAAACACATACTTTTATTACCTCCTTCCTCCAAATCAATTCCCATACCTCTATCTACTAACAGTTTAAACCCAAACAAACACCTCTAACCTTCTTCTAACGAGTTCGCAACAGCAACAACCCCAGCTCTCGATAGATGCACCCCATCACGAGCATACATTTCATTTCTTCCATAGAAGTGTTCCCAGTTGTCTATGAAAGATATTGCATTTGATTTGCAATATCTTTCCAGCCGGCAATTGACACCAAGTGCCCTCGATATCCATTCATTTCCCACTCCCTTTCTTGGATGAATGCCACATATGATCGGGATTCCTCCCTTGCTCCTAACTAACTCTATGGCTGTTTTATACCTCTGAATCAGTTCCTCACTCCTGACTCGACCAACATCATTTCCTCCCACGCTAATGCAAATAATGGGATTGTTCCCATTACCAGCCATAATATCATTCATGTTGTTTATAATATCACCAATGCCAGCTCCGGGATAGCAAACCCTTAACCTGTTCCCCCTATCGCTAGCACAAAACGTTCTATCCAAATACCTTATCTGGGAATCTCCCACAACTAATGTTTGCTTAGGTACTTCCTTTACTTTCTGAGGGGCCTGCGCTTCCTTTCTCTTCGTTGCTTTCCCTTTTGCGCGATCCACAGTCTCTCCACAGCACTCGTCCTCCAAAACGTCAAATGAATTAGAGGTTGCTATGGCGTTTGAAGGCGGCTTTATCAAAGTCTTCTTAAGGCCCCTGTCTTTAACAACTCTCCAAGACGAGGTCCCTTTACTGCTGGTCTCCTCCTTCGTTACTTCTCGTTGTTCTTTCAGCTGACGCACCTCCTTCCGCAGAAAGTCCAACTCCGTCCTCAGGGCTCCCACTAGAGTCACCAGGTCCTTAACTACAACTTCCATATTGCAATGATAATATAACAACACTCAGGAGCTCCGGTTAACACAACCTCTCACTGTGACTTCACCTGACCGACCTGTTAAACTCGTCAACCTGTCCTCGTCCCCACCCACATAGACTTGTTCGGCTGAAGGCATATTGTTAAGTTCCTCTTTAGTAAATACAGATACAAAATATTTATTAAAAATACTACTCATCTCTTCATCACTATCTGTTATTTGACCTGTCTCAGTTTTTAATGGACCTATCCTTTCCCTAGTCTTAGTACGATATAACTGAAAAAAACCTTTAGGATTTGTCTTTGCTTGCTCTGCTATGCGAACTTCATAGTTTCTTTTTGCTTTCCTTATCTCTTTTTTAACATTTCTAACCAGTTGTACGAATTCCTGTTCTAAAGTGACCTCCCCATTTTTAATCCTTTTGTACCAAGCTCTCTTTTTACCTATAAGGTTCTTCAAATTCTTTGTTATCCACTTTGGGTCATTGGTATTCGATCTATTCAATTTGTATGGTATACTACGTTCCTGTGCTTTGTTTAGAATATTCTTAAATAAGTTATATATTGAATCCACATCGAAAGCCCCAATTACGTCACCTATCGCTGGGTTCATGTCTCGCTCCAAGACCGGCCCCCACCCCATACCCAAGACTTTCCAATCAATTTGACCCAAAAAATTTCTAAGGCTATTAAAATCAGCTTTTCGAAAATCTGGCACTTTAACAGAATTTTCTCCTACAGGTCTATTCCATTCTATGCTAAATCTGATTTCTTTGTGATCACTGTTCCCTAGCTCACTCCCTATTTCGATGTCATTAATTTGTGTTTCCCTGTTAGTTAACACTAAATCTAAAATATTATTTTCCCGTGTTGGTTCCTTAATGTGTTGCGTAAGAAAGCAATCGTCAATTAATTCTAGAAAATCTTCTGCTTCACTATTCCCTGTTTTGTTCAACCAGTTTATTCCACTAAAATTAAAGTCACCCATGACGTAAATACTGTTAGATCTAGATGCCCTAGATATTTCATCCCATAGATGCTTTGCTTCCATTCTGTCTAAATTAGAACATAAGAACATAAGAACAAAGGTAACTGCAGAAGGCCTATTGGCCCATACGAGGCAGCTCCTATTCTATAACCACCCAATCCCATTCATATACTTGTCCAACCCGCGCTTGAAACAATCGAGGGACCCCACCTCCACCACGTTACGCGGCAATTGGTTCCACAAATCTACAACCCTGTTACTGAACCAGTATTTACCCAAGTCTTTCCTAAATCTAAACTTATCCAATTTATACCCATTGTTTCGTGTTCTGTCTTGTGTTGATACTTTTAATACCCTATTAATATCCCCTTTGTTATGTCCATTCACCCACTTGTAAACCTCTATCATGTCGCCCCTAACTCTTCGCCTTTCCAGTGAATGCAACTTAAGCTTTGTTAATCTTTCTTCATATGAAAGATTTCTAATTTGGGGAATTAACTTAGTCATCCTACGCTGGACACGTTCAAGTGAATTTATATCCATTCTATAATATGGCGACCAAAACTGAACTGCATAATCTAAATGGGGCCTAACTAGAGCAAGATATAGCTTGAGAACCACACCAGGTATCTTGTTACTAACGCTGCGATTAATAAATCCAAGTGTCCGATTTGCCTTATTACGAACATTTATGCATTGATCCTTTTGTTTTAAATTCTTACTAATCATAACTCCCAGATCCCTTTCGCAATTCGACTTCGCAATCTCAACACCATCTAGCTCGTATCTTGTAACCCTATCATCATTACCTAACCTCAGAACTTTTCATTTATCAGCATTAAACTGCATCTGCCAATCCTTCGACCATTTCAAAACCCTATCTAGATCAACTTGAAGTGATAGTGAGTCCTCCTCCGAATTAATTTCCCTACCGATTTTCGTATCATCAGCAAATTTGCAAATGTTGCTACTCAAACCTGAATCTAAATCATTTATATATATTATAAACAACAGAGGTCCCAGGACAGAGCCCTGAGGCACCCCACTTACAACATTTTCCCACTCTGACTTGACTCCATTTATACTAACTCTCTGTTTCCTTTGGTATAGCCATGCCCTAATCCAGCTTAATATAGCACCCCCAATACCATGAGACTCGAACTTTTTAATCAGTCTTTCATGTGGCACTGTATCAAAAGCTTTGCTAAAGTCAAGGTACACAACATCGCAATCCTTACCACTATCAACTGCCTCAACAATGCTAGAATAAAAAGATAACAAATTTGTTAAACATGAACGGCCATTTATAAAACCATGTTGCGACTCAATTATTAATTTATGTTTTTCAAGATGAAGACGAATTTTATTTGCTATTATAGATTCGAGTAACTTTCCCACAATAGACGTTAGGCTAATTGGTCGATAGTTAGACGCAAGTGATCTATCTCCTTTCTTAAAAACTGGTATCACATTAGCAACTTTCCAAAACTCTGGCACTCTGCCTGACTCTATTGATTTATTAAATATGGTTGACAGTGGGTCACAAAGCTCCTCTTTGCATTCTTTAAGCACCCTGGCAAACACTTCATCCGGCCCTGGGGATTTGTTTGGTTTGAGTTTTACTATTTGTTTAAGAACATCCTCCCTGGTAACTGCTAAACTCGTCAACCTGTCCTCGTCCCCACCCACATAGACTTGTTCGGCTGAAGGCATATTGTTAAGTTCCTCTTTAGTAAATACAGATACAAAATATTTATTAAAAATACTACTCATCTCTTCATCACTATCTGTTATTTGACCTGTCTCAGTTTTTAATGGACCTATCCTTTCCCTAGTCTTAGTACGATATAACTGAAAAATCCCTTTAGGATTTGTCTTTGCTTGCCCTGCTATGCAAACTTCATAGTTTCTTTTTGCTTTCCTTATCTCTTTTTTAACATTTCTAACCAGTTGTACGAATTCCTGTTCTAAAGTGACCTCCCCATTTTTAATCCTTTTGTACCAAGCTCTCTTTTTACCTATAAGGTTCTTCAAATTCTTTGTTATCCACTTTGGGTCATTAGTATTCGATCTATTCAATTTGTATGGTATACTACGTTCCTGTGCTTTGTTTAGAATATTATTAAATAAGTTATATATTGAATCCACATCGAAATCCCCATTTAAGTCACCTATCGCTGGGTTCATGTCTCGCTCCAAGACCGGCCCACACCCCATACCCAAGACTTTCCAATCAATTTGACCCAAAAAATTTCTTAGGCTATTAAAATCAGCTTTTCGAAAATCTGGCACTTTAACAGAATTTTCTCCTACTGGTCTATTCCATTCTATGCTAAATCTGATTTCTTTGTGATCACTGCTCCCTAGCTCACTCCCTATTTCGATGTCATTAATTTGCGTTTCCCTGTTAGTTAACACTAAATCTAAAATATTATTTTCCCGTGTTGGTTCCTTAATGTGTTGCGTAAGAAAGCAATCGTCAATTAATTCTAGAAAATCTTCTGCTTCACTATTCCCTGTTTTGTTCAACCAGTTTATTCCGCTAAAATTAAAGTCACCCATGACATAAATACTGTTAGATCTAGATGCTCTAGATATTTCATCCCATAGATGCTTTGCTTCCATTCTGTCTAAATTTGGTGGCCTATATATTACTCCTATTATAATATTATTAGCTTTTTCGTTTAATTCAATCCAAATAGTTTCTGTGTGTGGCTCTGTTTTGATTCCCTCTTTGAGACTACATTTCAAATTGTCCCTAACATATATGGCTACTCCACCTCCTCGTCTAATATATCTATCTGTGTGAAATAGTTTAAATCCATATATTTGATATTCAGCTAATAGTTCTCTATTTTCTACATTCATCCACGTTTCGGTAAGTGCAATAATATCTATTTTTTCTGTGCAGACAAGAGCATTTAATTCGTTAATTTTATTTCCTAGACTTCTACTGTTAGTGTAATATACCCTAAGTGAATTGTTATTTTGCGGACCTTCTCTTTCCCTGATCGTTTTGCCAATTCCTTTCGCCCACAAACACATACTTTTATTACCTCCTTCCTCCAAATCAATTCCCATACCTCTATCTACTAACAGTTTAAACCCAAACAAACACCTCTAACCTTCTTCTAACGAGTTCGCAACAGCAACAACCCCAGCTCTCGATAGATGCACCCCATCACGAGCATACATTTCATTTCTTCCATAGAAGTGTTCCCAGTTGTCTATGAAAGATATTGCATTTGATTTGCAATATCTTTCCAGCCGGCAATTGACACCAAGTGCCCTCGATATCCATTCATTTCCCACTCCCTTTCTTGGAAGAATGCCACATATGATCGGGATTCCTCCCTTGCTCCTAACTAACTCTATGGCTGTTTTATACCTCTGAATCAGTTCCTCACTCCTGACTCGACCAACATCATTTCCTCCCACGCTAATGCAAATAATGGGATTGTTCCCATTACCAGCCATAATATCATTCATGTTGTTTATAATATCACCAATGCCAGCTCCGGGATAGCAAACCCTTAACCTGTTCCCCCTATCTCTAGCACAAAACGTTCTATCCAAATACCTTATCTGGGAATCTCCCACAACTAATGTTTGCTTAGGTACTTCCTTTACTTTCTGAGGGGCCTGCGCTTCCTTTCTCTTCGTTGCTTTCCCTTTTGCGCGATCCACAGTCTCTCCACAGCACTCGTCCTCCAAAACGTCAAATGAATTAGAGGTTGCTATGGCGTTTGAAGGCGGCTTTATCAAAGTCTTCTTAAGGCCCCTGTCTTTAACAACTCTCCAAGACGAGGTCCCTTTACTGCTGGTCTCCTCCTTCGTTACTTCTCGTTGTTCTTTCAGCTGACGCACCTCCTTCCGCAGAAAGTCCAACTCCGTCCTCAGGGCTCCAACTAGAGTCACCAGGTCCTTAACTACAACTTCCATATTGCAATGATAATATAACAACACTCAGGAGCTCCGGTTAACACAACCTCTCACTGTGACTTCACCTGACCGACCTGTTAAACTCGTCAACCTGTCCTCGTCCCCACCCACATAGACTTGTTCGGCTGAAGGCATATTGTTAAGTTCCTCTTTAGTAAATACAGATACAAAATATTTATTAAAAATACTACTCATCTCTTCATCACTATCTGTTATTTGACCTGTCTCAGTTTTTAATGGACCTATCCTTTCCCTAGTCTTAGTACGATATAACTGAAAAAAACCTTTAGGATTTGTCTTTGCTTGCTCTGCTATGCGAACTTCATAGTTTCTTTTTGCTTTCCTTATCTCTTTTTTAACATTTCTAACCAGTTGTACGAATTCCTGTTCTAAAGTGACCTCCCCATTTTTAATCCTTTTGTACCAAGCTCTCTTTTTACCTATAAGGTTCTTCAAATTCTTTGTTATCCACTTTGGGTCATTGGTATTCGATCTATTCAATTTGTATGGTATACTACGTTCCTGTGCTTTGTTTAGAATATTCTTAAATAAGTTATATATTGAATCCACATCGAAAGCCCCAATTACGTCACCTATCGCTGGGTTCATGTCTCGCTCCAAGACCGGCCCCCACCCCATACCCAAGACTTTCCAATCAATTTGACCCAAAAAATTTCTAAGGCTATTAAAATCAGCTTTTCGAAAATCTGGCACTTTAACAGAATTTTCTCCTACAGGTCTATTCCATTCTATGCTAAATCTGATTTCTTTGTGATCACTGTTCCCTAGCTCACTCCCTATTTCGATGTCATTAATTTGTGTTTCCCTGTTAGTTAACACTAAATCTAAAATATAATTTTCCCGTGTTGGTTCCTTAATGTGTTGCGTAAGAAAGCAATCGTCAATTAATTCTAGAAAATCTTCTGCTTCACTATTCCCTGTTTTGTTCAACCAGTTTATTCCACTAAAATTAAAGTCACCAATGACGTAAATACTGTTAGATCTAGATGCCCTAGATATTTCATCCCATAGATGCTTTGCTTCCATTCTGTCTAAATTAGAACATAAGAACATAAGAACAAAGGTAACTGCAGAAGGCCTATTGGCCCATACGAGGCAGCTCCTATTCTATAACCACCCAATCCCATTCATATACTTGTCCAACCCGCGCTTGAAACAATCGAGGGCCCCCACCTCCACCACGTTACGCGGCAATTGGTTCCACAAATCTACAACCCTGTTACTGAACCAGTATTTACCCAAGTCTTTCCTAAATCTAAACTTATCCAATTTATACCCATTGTTTCGTGTTCTGTCTTGTGTTGATACTTTTAATACCCTATTAATATCCCCTTTGTTATGTCCATTCACCCACTTGTAAACCTCTATCATGTCGCCCCTAACTCTTCGCCTTTCCAGTGAATGCAACTTAAGCTTTGTTAATCTTTCTTCATATGAAAGATTTCTAATTTGGGGAATTAACTTAGTCATCCTACGCTGGACACGTTCAAGTGAATTTATATCCATTCTATAATATGGCGACCAAAACTGAACTGCATAATCTAAATGGGGCCTAACTAGAGCAAGATATAGCTTGAGAACCACACCAGGTATCTTGTTACTAACGCTGCGATTAATAAATCCAAGTGTCCGATTTGCCTTATTACGAACATTTATGCATTGATCCTTTTGTTTTAAATTCTTACTAATCATAACTCCCAGATCCCTTTCGCAATTCGACTTCGCAATCTCAACACCATCTAGCTCGTATCTTGTAACCCTATCATCATTACCTAACCTCAGAACTTTTCATTTATCAGCATTAAACTGCATCTGCCAATCCTTCGACCATTTCAAAACCCTATCTAGATCAACTTGAAGTGATAGTGAGTCCTCCTCCGAATTAATTTCCCTACCGATTTTCGTATCATCGGCAAATTTGCAAATGTTGCTACTCAAACCTGAATCTAAATCATTTATATATATTATAAACAACAGAGGTCCCAGGACAGAGCCCTGAGGCACCCCACTTACAACATTTTCCCACTCTGACTTGACTCCATTTATACTAACTCTCTGTTTCCTTTGGTATAGCCATGCCCTAATCCAGCTTAATATAGCACCCCCAATACCATGAGACTCGAACTTTTTAATCAGTCTTTCATGTGGCACTGTATCAAAAGCTTTGCTAAAGTCAAGGTACACAACATCGCAATCCTTACCACTATCAACTGCCTCAACAATGCTAGAATAAAAAGATAACAAATTTGTTAAACATGAACGGCCATTTATAAAACCATGTTGCGACTCAATTATTAATTTATGTTTTTCAAGATGAAGACGAATTTTATTTGCTATTATAGATTCGAGTAACTTTCCCACAATAGACGTTAGGCTAATTGGTCGATAGTTAGACGCAAGTGATCTATCTCCTTTCTTAAAAACTGGTATCACATTAGCAACTTTCCAAAACTCTGGCACTCTGCCTGACTCTATTGATTTATTAAATATGGTTGACAGTGGGTCACAAAGCTCCTCTTTGCATTCTTTAAGCACCCTGGCAAACACTTCATCCGGCCCTGGGGATTTGTTTGGTTTGAGTTTTACTATTTGTTTAAGAACATCCTCCCTGGTAACTGCTAAACTCGTCAACCTGTCCTCGTCCCCACCCACATAGACTTGTTCGGCTGAAGGCATATTGTTAAGTTCCACTTTAGTAAATACAGATACAAAATATTTATTAAAAATACTACTCATCTCTTCATCACTATCAGTTGTTTGACCTGTCTCAGTTTTTAATGGACCTATCCTCTCCCTAGTCTTAGTACGATATAACTGAAAAAACCCTTTAGGATTTGTCTTTGCTTGCCCTGCTATGCGAACTTCATAATTTCTTTTTGCTTTCTTTATCTCTTTTTTAACATTTCTAACCAGTTGTACGAATTCCTGTTCTAAAGTGACCTTATAGAGAACTATTAGCTGAATATCAGATAAATGGATTTAAACTATTTCACACAGATAGATATATTAGACGAGGAGGGGGAGTAGCCATATATGTTAGGGACAATTTGAAATGTAGTCTCAAAGAGGGAATCAAAACTGAGCCACACTCAGAAACTATTTGGATAGAATTATTCGAAAAAGCAAATAATATTATAATAGGAGTTATATATAGGCCAACAAATTTAGACAGAATGGAAGCAAAGCATCTATGGGATGAAATATCTAGAGCATCTAGATCTAACAGTATTTACGTCATGGGTGACTTTAATTTTAGTGGAATAAACTGGTTGAACAAAACAGGGAATAGTGAAGCAGAAGATTTTCTAGAATTAATTGACGATTGCTTTCTTACGCAACACATTAAGGAACCAACACGGGAAAATAATATTTTAAATTTAGTGTTAACTAACAGGGAAACACAAATTAATGACATCGAAATAGGGAGTGAGCTAGGGAACAGTGATCACAAAAAAATCAGATTTAGCATAGAATGGAATAGACCTGTAGGAGAAAATTCTGTTAAAGTGCCAGATTTTCGAAAAAGCTGATTTTAATAGCCTAAGAAATTCTTTGGGTCAAATTGATTGGAAAGTCTTGGGTATGGGGTGGGGGCCGATCTTGGAGCGAGACATGAACCCAGCGATAGGTGACGTAAATGGGGATTTCGATGTGGATTCAATATATAACTTATTTAAGAATGTTCTAAACAAAGCACAGGAACGTAGTATACAATACAAATTGAATAGATCGAATACTAATGACCCAAAGTGGATAACAAAGAATTTGAAGAACCTTATAGGTAAAAAGAGAGCTTGGTACAAAAGGATTAAAAATGGGGAGGTCACTTTAGAACAGGAATTCGTACAACTGGTTAGAAATGTTAAAAAAGAGACAAGGAAAGCAAAAAGAAACTATGAAGTTCGTATAGCAGGGCAAGCAAAGACAAATCCTAAAGGTTTTTTTCAGTTATATCGTACTAAGACTAGGGAAAGGATAGGTCCATTAAAAACTGAGACAGGTCAAATAACAGATAGTGATGAAGAGATGAGTAGTATTTTTAATAAATATTTTGTATCTGTATTTACTAAAGAGGAACTTAACAATATGACTTCAGTCGAACAAGTCTATGTGGGTAGGGACGAGGACAGGTTGACGAGTTTAGCAATTACCAGGGAGGATGTTCTTAAACAAATAGTAAAACTCAAACCAAACAAATCCCCAGGGCCGGATGAAGTGTTTGCCAGGGTGCTTAAAGAATGCAAAGAGGAGCTTTGTGACCCACTGTCAACCATATTTAATAAATCAATAGAGTCAGGCAGAGTGCCAGAGTTTTGGAAAGTTGCTAATGTGATACCAGTTTTTAAGAAAGGAGATAGATCACTTGCGTCTAACTATCGACCAATTACCCTAACGTCTATTGTGGGAAAGTTACTCGAATCTTGTCTTCCAAGAAAGGGAGTGGGAAATGAATGGATATCGAGGGCACTTGGTGTCAATTGCCGGCTGGAAAGATATTGCAAATCAAATGCAATATCTTTCATAGACAACTGGGAACACTTCTATGGAAAAAAATGAAATGTATGCTCGTGATGGGGTGCATCTATCGAGAGCTGGGGTTGTTGCTGTTGCGAACTCGTTGGAAGAAGTGGTTAGAGGTGTTTGTTTGGGTTTAAACTGTTAGTAGATAGAGGTATGGGAATTGATTTGGAGGAAGGAGGTAATAAAAGTATGTGTTTGTGGGAGAAAGGAATTGGCAAAACGATCAGGGAAAGAGAAGGTCCGCAAAATAACAATTCACTTAGGGTATATTACACTAACAGTAGAAGTCTAAGAAATAAAATTAACGAATTAAATGCTCTTGTCTGCACAGAAAAAATAGATATTATTGCACTTACCGAAACGTGGATGAATGTAGAAAATAGAGAACTATTAGCTGAATATCAAATATATGGATTTAAACTATTTCACTCAGATAGATATATTAGACGAGGAGGTGGAGTAGCCATATATGTTAGGGACAATTTGAAATGTAGTCTCAAAGAGGGAATCAAAACAGAGCCACACACAGAAACTATTTGGATAGAATTAAACGAAAAAGCAAATAATATTATAATAGGAGTAATATATAGGCCACCAAATTTAGACAGAATGGAAGCAAAGCACCTATGGGATGAAATATCTAGAGCATCTAGATCTAACAGTATTTATGTCATGGGTGACTTTAATTTTAGCGGAATAAACTGGTTGAACAAAACAGGGAATAGTGAAGCAGAAGATTTTCTAGAATTAATTGACGATTGCTTTCTTACGCAACACATTAAGGAACCAACACGGGAAAATAATATTTTAGATTTAGTGTTAACTAACAGGGAAACGCAAATTAATGACATCGAAATTGGGAGTGAGCTAGGGAGCAGTGATCACAAAGAAATCAGATTTAGCATAGAATGGAATAGACCAGTAGGAGAAAATTCTGTTAAAGTGCCAGATTTTCGAAAAGCTGATTTTAATAGCCTAAGAAATTTTTTGGGTCAAATTGATTGGAAAGTCTTGGGTATGGGGTGTGGGCCGGTCTTGGAGCGAGACATGAACCCAGCGATAGGTGACTTAAATGGGGATTTCGATGTGGATTCAATATATAACTTATTTAAGAATATTCTAAACAAAGCACAGGAACGTAGTATACCATACAAATTGAATAGATCGAATACTAATGACCCAAAGTGGATAACAAAGAATTTGAAGAACCTTATAGGTAAAAAGAGAGCTTGGTACAAAAGGATTAAAAATGGGGAGGTCACTTTAGAACAGGAATTCGTACAACTGGTTAGAAATGTTAAAAAAGAGATAAGGAAAGCAAAAAGAAACTTTGAAGTTCGCATAGCAGGGCAAGCAAAGACAAATCCTAAAGGGTTTTTTCAGTTATATCGTACTAAGACTAGGGAAAGGATAGGTCCATTAAAAACTGAGACAGGTCAAATAACAGATAGTGATGAAGAGATGAGTAGTATTTTTAATAAATATTTTGTATCTGTATTTACTAAAGAGGAACTTAACAATATGCCTTCAGCCGAACAAGTCTATGTGGGTGGGGACGAGGACAGGTTGACGAGTTTAGCAGTTACCAGGGAGGATGTTCTTAAACAAATAGTAAAACTCAAACCAAACAAATCCCCAGGGCCGGATGAAGTGTTTGCCAGGGTGCTTAAAGAGTGCAAAGAGGAGCTTTGTGACCCACTGTCAACCATATTTAATAAATCAATAGAGTCAGGCAGAGTGCCAGAGTTTTGGAAAGTTGCTAATGTGATACCAGTTTTTAAGAAAGGAGATAGATCACTTGCGTCTAACTATCGACCAATTAGCCTAACGTCTATTGTGGGAAAGTTACTCGAATCCATAATAGCAAATAAAATTCGTCTTCATCTTGAAAAACATAAATTAATAATTGAGTCGCAACATGGTTTTATAAATGGCCGTTCATGTTTAACAAATTTGTTATCTTTTTATTCTAGCATTGTTGAGGCAGTTGATAATGGTAAGGATTGCGATGTTGTATACCTTGACTTTAGCAAAGCTTTTGATACAGTGCCACATGAAAGACTGATTAAAAAGATAGAGTCTCATGGTATTGGGGGTGCTATATTAAGCTGGATTAGGGCATGGCTATACCAAAGGAAACAGAGTTAGTATAAATGGAATCAAGTCAGAGTGGGAAAATGTTGTAAGTGGAGTGCCTCAAGGCTCTGTCCTGGGACCTCTGTTGTTTATAATATATATAAATGATTTAGATTCAGGTTTGAGTAGCAACATTTGCAAATTTGCCGATGATACGAAAATCGGTAGGGAAATTAATTCGGAGGAGGACTCACTATCACTTCAAGTTGATCTAGATAGGGTTTTGAAATGGTCAAAGGATTGGCAGATGCAGTTTAATGCTGATAAATGTAAAGTTCTGAGGTTAGGTAATGATGATAGAGTTACAAGGTACGAGCTAGATGGTGTTGTGATTGCGAAGTCGGATTGCGAAAGGGATCTGGGAGTTATGATTAGTAAGAATTTAAAACAAAAGGATCAATGCATAAATGTTCGTGATAAGGCAAATCGGACACTTGGATTTATTAATCGCAGCGTTAGTAACAAGACACCTGGTGTGGTTCTCAAGCTATATCTTGCTCTAGTTAGGCCCCATTTAGATTATGCAGTTCAGTTTTGGTCGCCATATTATAGAATGGATATAAATTCACTTGAACGTGTCCAGCGTAGGATGACTAAGTTAATTCCCCAAATTAGAAATCTTTCATATGAAGAAAGATTAACAAAGCTTAAGTTGCATTCACTGGAAAGGCGAAGAGTTAGGGGCGACATGATAGAGGTTTACAAGTGGGTGAATGGACATAACAAGGGGGGATATTGATGGGGTGTTGAAAGTGTCAACACAGGACAGAACACGAAACAATGGGTATAAATTGGATAAGTTTAGATTTAGGAAAGACTTGGGTAAATACTGGTTCAGTAACAGGGTTGTAGATTTGTGGAACCAATTGCCGCGTAACGTGGTGGAGGTGGGGTCCCTCGATTGTTTCAAGCGCGGGTTGGACAAGTATATGAGTGGGATTGGGTGGTTATAGAATAGGAGCTGCCTCGTATGGGCCAATAGGCCTTCTGCAGTTACCTTTGTTCATATGTTCTTATCTATAATAGCAAATAAAATTCGTCTTCATCTTGAAAAACATAAATTAATAATTGAGTCGCAAAATGGTTTTATAAATGGCCGTTCATGTTTAACAAATTTGTTATCTTTTTATTCTAGCATAGTTGAGGCAGTTGATAGTGGTAAGGATTGTGATGTTGTGTACCTTGACTTTAGCAAAGCTTTTGATACAGTGCCACATGAAAGACTGATTAAAAAGATAGAGGCTCATGGTATTGGGGGTGCTATATTAAACTGGATTAGGGCATGGCTATACCAAAGGAAACAGAGAGTTAGTATAAATGGAGTCAAGTCAGAGTGGGAAAATGTTGTAAGTGGAGTGCCTCAAGGCTCTGTCCTTGGACCTCTGTTGTTTATAATATATATAAATGATTTAGATTCAGGTTTGAGTAGCAACATTTGCAAATTTGCCGATGATACGAAAATCGGTAGGGAAATTTATTCGGAGGAGGACTCACTATCACTTCAAGTTGATCTCGATAGGGTTTTGAAATGGTCAAAGGATTGGCAGATGCAGTTTAATGCTGATAAATGTAAAGTTCTGAGGTTAGGTAATGATGATAGACTTACAAGATGCGAGCTAGATGGTGTTGAGATTGCGAAGTCGGATTGCGAAAGGGATCTGGGAGTTATGATTAGTAAGAATTTAAAACAAAAGGATCAATGCATAAATGTTCGTAATAAGGCAAATCGGACACTTGGATTTATTAATCGCAGCGTTAGTAACAAGACACCTGGTGTGGTTCTCAAGCTATATCTTGCTCTAGTTAGGCCCCATTTAGATTTTGCAGTTCAGTTTTGGTCGCCATATTATAGAATGGATATAAATTCACTTGAACGTGTCCAGCGTAGGATGACTAAGTTAATTCCCCAAATTAGAAATCTTTCATATGAAGAAAGATTAAATTTGCAAATTTGCCGATGATACGAAAATCGGTAGGGAAATTAATTCGGAGGAGGACTCACTATCACTTCAAGTTGATCTAGATAGGGTTTTGAAATGGTCAAAGGATTGGCAGATGCAGTTTAATGCTGATAAATGTAAAGTTCTGAGGTTAGGTAATGATGATAGAGTTACAAGATACGAGCTAGATGGTGTTGTGATTGCGAAGTCGGATTGCGAAAGGGATCTGGGAGTTATGATTAGTAAGAATTTAAAACAAAAGGATCAATGCATAAATGTTCGTAATAAGGCAAATCGGACACTTGGATTTATTAATCGCAGCGTTAGTAACAAGACACCTGGTGTGGTTCTCAAGCTATATCTTGCTCTAGTTAGGCCCCATTTAGATTATGCAGTTCAGTTTTGGTCGCCATATTATAGAATGGATATAAATTCACTTGAACGTGTCCAGCGTAGGATGACTAAGTTAATTCCCCAAATTAGAAATCTTTCATATGAAGAAAGATTAACAAAGCTTAAGTTGCATTCACTGGAAAGGCGAAGAGTTAGGGGTGACATGATAGAGGTTTACAAGTGGATGAATGGACATAACCGGGGGGATATTAATAGGGTATTAAAAGTATCAACACAGGACAGAACACGAAACAATGGATATAAATTGGATAAGTTTAGATTTAGGAAAGACTTGGGTAAATACTGGTTCAGTAACAGGGTTGTTGATTTGTGGAACCAATTGCCGCGTAACATTGTGGAGGTGGGGTCCCTCGATTGTTTCAAGCACGGGTTGGACAAGTATATGAGTGGGATTGGGTGGTTATAGAATAGGAGCTGCCTCGTATGGGCCAATAGGCCTTCTGCAGTTACCTTTGTTCTTATGTTCTTATGTTCTTATGGAAAGGCGAAGAGTTAGGGGTGACATGATAGAGGTTTACAAGTGGATGAATGGACATAACCGGGGGGATATTAATAGGGTATTAAAAGTATCAACACAGGACAGAACACGAAACAATGGATATAAATTGGATAAGTTTAGATTTAGGAAAGACTTGGGTAAATACTGGTTCAGTAACAGGGTTGTTGATTTGTGGAACCAATTGCCGCGTAACATTGTGGAGGTGGGGTCCCTCGATTGTTTCAAGCACGGGTTGGACAAGTATATGAGTGGGATTGGGTGGTTATAGAATAGGAGCTGCCTCGTATGGGCCAATAGGCCTTCTGCAGTTACCTTTGTTCTTATGTTCTTATGTTCTTAACAAAGCTTAAGTTGCATTCACTGGAAAGGCGAAGAGTTAGGGGTGACTTGATAGAGATTTACAAGTGGGTGAATGGACATAACAAAGGGGATATTAATAGGGTATTAAAAGTATCAACACATGACAGAACACGAAACAATGGGTATGAATTGGATAAGTTTAGATTTAGGAAAGACTTGGGTAAATACTGGTTCAGTAACAGGGTTGTTGATTTGTGGAACCAATTGCCGCATAACGTGGTGGAGGTGGGGTCCCTCGATTGTTTCAAGCATGGGTTGGACAAGTATATGAGTGGGATTGGGTGGTTATAAATAGGAGCTGCCTCGTATGGGCCAATAGGCCTTCTGCAGTTGCCTTTGTTCTTATGTTCCCCATTTTTAATCCTTTTGTACCAAGCTCTCTTTTTACCTATAAGGTTCTTCAAATTCTTTGTTTTCCACTTTGGGTCATTAGTATTCAATCTATTCAATTTGTATGGTATACTACGTTCCTGAGCTTTGTTTAGAATATTCTTAAATAAGTTATATATTGAATCCACATCGAAATCCCCATTGACGTCACCTATCATGTCTCGTTCCAAGACCGGCCCACACCCCATACCCAAAACTTTCCAATCAATTTGACCCCAAAAATTTCTTAGGGTATTAAAATCAGCTTTTCGAAAATCTGGCACTTTAACAGAATTTTCTCCTACAGGTCTATTCCATTCTATGCTAAATCTGATTTCTTTGTGATCACTGTTCCCTAGCTCACTCCCTATTTCGATGTCATTAATTTGTGTTTCCCTGTTAGTTAACACTAAATCTAAAATATTAATTTCCCGTGTTGGTTCCTTAATGTGTTGCGTAAGAAAGCAATCGTCAATTAATTCTTGAAAATCTTCAGCTTCACTATTCCCTGTTTGATCAACCAGTTTATTCCACTAAAATTAAAGTCACCCATGTTTAGGGAAAGGATAGGTCCATTAAAAACTGAGACAGGTCAAATAACAGATAGTGATGAAGAGATGAGTAGTATTTTTAATAAATATTTTGTATCTGTATTTACTAAAGAGGAACTTAACAATATGCCTTCAGCCGAACAAGTCTATGTGGGTGGGGACGAGGACAGGTTGACGAGTTTAGCAGTTACCAGGGAGGATGTTCTTAAACAAATAGTAAAACTCAAACCAAACAAATCCCCAGGGCCGGATGAAGTGTTTGCTAGGGTGCTTAAAGAATGCAAAGAGGAGCTTTGTGACCCACTGTCAACCATATTTAATAAATCAATAGAGTCAGGCAGAGTGCCAGAGTTTTGGAAAGTTGCTAATGTGATACCAGTTTTTAAGAAAGGAGATAGATCACTTGCGTCTAACTATCGACCAATTAGCCTAACGTCTATTGTGGGAAAGTTACTCGAATCTATAATTGCAAATAAAATTCGTCTTCATCTTGAAAAACATAAATTAATAATTGAGTCGCAACATGGTTTTATAAATGGCCGTTCATGTTTAACAAATTTGTTATCTTTTTATTCTAGCATTGTTGAGGCAGTTGATAGTGGTAAGGATTGCGATGTTGTATACCTTGACTTTAGCAAAGCTTTTGATACAGTGCCACATGAAAGACTGATTAAAAAAATAGAGTCTCATGGTATTGGGGGTGCTATATTAAGCTGGATTAGGGCATGGCTATACCAAAGGAAACAGAGAGTTAGTATAAATGGAATCAAGTCAGAGTGGGAAAATGTTGTAAGTGGAGTGCCTCAAGGCTCTGTCCTGGGACCTCTGTTGTTTATAATATATATAAATGATTTAGATTCAGGTTTGAGTAGCAACATTTGCAAATTTGCCGATGATACGAAAATCGGTAGGGAAATTAATTCGGAGGAGGACTCACTATCACTTCAAGTTGATCTAGATAGGGTTTTGAAATGGTCAAAGGATTGGCAGATGCAGTTTAATGCTGATAAATGTAAAGTTCTGAGGTTAGGTAATGATGATAGAGTTACAAGATACGAGCTAGATGGTGTTGTGATTGCGAAGTCGGATTGCGAAAGGGATCTGGGAGTTATGATTAGTAAGAATTTAAAACAAAAGGATCAATGCATAAATGTTCGTAATAAGGCAAATCGGACACTTGGATTTATTAATCGCAGCGTTAGTAACAAGACACCTGGTGTGGTTCTCAAGCTATATCTTGCTCTAGTTAGGCCCCATTTAGATTATGCAGTTCAGTTTTGGTCGCCATATTATAGAATGGATATAAATTCACTTGAACGTGTCCAGCGTAGGATGACTAAGTTAATTCCCCAAATTAGAAATCTTTCATATGAAGAAAGATTAACAAAGCTTAAGTTGCATTCACTGGAAAGGCGAAGAGTTAGGGGTGACATGATAGAGGTTTACAAGTGGATGAATGGACATAACCGGGGGGATATTAATAGGGTATTAAAAGTATTAACACAGGACAGAACACGAAACAATGGATATAAATTGGATAAGTTTAGATTTAGGAAAGACTTGGGTAAATACTGGTTCAGTAACAGGGTTGTTGATTTGTGGAACCAATTGCCGCGTAACATTGTGGAGGTGGGGTCCCTCGATTGTTTCAAGCACGGGTTGGACAAGTATATGAGTGGGATTGGGTGGTTGTAGAATAGGAGCTGCCTCGTATGGGCCAATAGGCCTTCTGCAGTTACCTTTGTTCTTATGTTCTTATGTTCTTATGACGTAAATACTGTTAGATCTAGGTGCCCTAGATATTTCATCCCATAGATGCTTTGCTTCCATTCTGTCTAAATTTGGTGGCCTATATATGACTCCTTTTATTATATTATTTGCTTTTTCGTTTAATTCTATCCAAATAGTTTCTGTGTGTGGCTCAGTTTTGATTCCCTCTTTGAGATTACATTTCAAATTGTCCCTAACATATATGGCTACTCCCCCTCCTCGTCTAATATATCTATCTGTGTGAAATAGTTTAAATGAATTTATTTGATATTCAGCTAATAGTTCTCTATTTTCTACATTCATCCACGTTTTGGTAAGTGCAATAATATCTATTTTTTTCTGTGCATACAAGAGCATTTAATTCGTTAATTTTATTTCTTAGACTTCTACTGTTAGTGTAATATATCCTAAGTGAATTGTTATTTTGAGGCCCTTTTCTTTCCCTGATCATTTTGCCAATTCCTTTCTCCCACAAACACATACTTTTATTACTTCCTTCCTCCAAATCAATTCCCATACCTCTATCTACTAACAGTTTAAACCCAAACAAACATCTCTAACCACTTCTTCCAACGAGTTCGCAACAGCAGCAACCCAAGCTCTCGATAGATGCACCCCATCACGAGCATACATTCCATTTCTTCCATAGAAGTGTTCCCAGTTGTCTATGAAAGATATTGCATTTGATTTGCAATATCTTTCCAGCCGGCAATTGACACCAATTGCCCTCGACATCCATTCATTTCCCACTCCCTTTCTTTGAAGAATGCCACATATGATCGGGATTCCTCCCTTGCTCCTAACTAATTCGATGGCTGTCCTGAATCTCTGTATTAGTTCCTCACTCCTAACTCGTCCAACATCATTACCCCCTGCACTAATACAAATAATGGGTTTGTTTCCATTTCCCGTCATAATATCATTCATGTTTCCAACAATATCCCCAATTCCAGGTCCCGGATAGCAAACGCTTAATCTGTTCCCCCTATCTCTGGCACAAAACGTTCTGTCTAAATACCTCACCTGGGAATCTCCCACCACCAAACTTCGCTTCGATTCTCCCTTTTCCTTTCGAGCAGTTTGAGGGACCTGTGCTTCAATGCTCCTCATTACTTTGTCTTTGCCTCCTCGCTGGACAACAGGTTCACCACAGCACTCGTCCTCTAACACGTCAAATGCGTTAAAAGTCCTTAGGTGTAGGCTATTAGTTGTCGGTTTTGCCAAGGTCTTCTTAAGACCCCTGTCTTTCACAACTTGCCAAGACGAGGTCTTCTTAATACTGGTCCCGTCAGTCCTTCTTAATGAGGTCCCGTCAACACTGGCCTCCACCTTCGTTTCCTCCCGAAGTCTCAGCCATCCTACCTCCTCCCGCAGGGAATCCATCTCTGCTCTCAGAGCTCCAACTCACCAAATCCTTCCAAGTGAATTTATATCCATTCTATAGTACGGCGACCAAAACTGAACTGCATAATCTAAATGGGGCCTAACCAGAGCAAGATATAGCTTAAGAACCACACCAGGTGTCTTGTTACTAACGCTTCGATTAATAAATCCCAGTGTCCTCTTCGCCTTATTTCAAACATTCATGCATTGATCCTTTTGTTTTAAATTCTTACTAATCATAACTGCCAGATCCCTTTCGCAATCCGACTTCGCAATCTCAACACCATCTAGCTCGTATCTTGAAACTATCATCATTACCTAGCCTCAGAACTTTACATTTATCAGCATTAAACTGCATTTGCTAATCCTTTGACCATTTCAGAACCCTATCTAGATCAACTTGAAGTGATAGTGAGTCCTCCTCCGAATTAATTTCCCTACCGATTTTCGTATCATCGGCAAATTTGCAAATGTTGCTACTCAAACCTGAATCTAAATCATTTATATATATTATAAACAACAGAGGTCCCAGGACAGAGCCCTGAGGCACCCCACTTACAACATTTTCCCACTCTGACTTGACTCCATTTATACTAACTCTCTGTTTCCTTTGGTATAGCCATGCCCTAATCCAGCTTAATATAGCACCCCCAATACCATGAGACTCGAACTTTTTAATCAGTCTTTCATGTGGCACTGTATCAAAAGCTTTGCTAAAGTCAAGGTACACAACATCGCAATCCTTACCACTATCAACTGCCTCAACAATGCTAGAATAAAAAGATAACAAATTTGTTAAACATGAACGGCCATTTATAAAACCATGTTGCGACTCAATTATTAATTTATGTTTTTCAAGATGAAGACGAATTTTATTTGCTATTATAGATTCGAGTAACTTTCCCACAATAGACGTTAGGCTAATTGGTCGATAGTTAGACGCAAGTGATCTATCTCCTTTCTTAAAAACTGGTATCACATTAGCAACTTTCCAAAACTCTGGCACTCTGCCTGACTATATTGATTTATTAAATATGGTTGACAGTGGGTCACAAAGCTCCTCTTTGCATTCTTTAAGCACCCTGGCAAACACTTCATCCGGCCCTGGGGATTTGTTTGGTTTGAGTTTTACTATTTGTTTAAGAACATCCTCCCTGGTAACTGCTAAACTCGTCAACCTGTCCTCGTCCCCACCCACATGTTCGGCTGAAGGCATATTGTTAAGTTCCACTTTAGTAAATACAGATACAAAATATTTATTAAAAATACTACTCATCTCTTCATCACTATCTGTTATTTGACCTGTCTCAGTTTTTAATGGACCTATCCTCTCCCTAGTCTTAGTACGATATAACTGAAAAAACCCTTTAGGATTTGTCTTTGCTTGCCCTGCTATGCGAACTTCATAATTTCTTTTTGCTTTCTTTATCTCTTTTTTAACATTTCTAACCAGTTGTACGAATTCCTGTTCTAAAGTGACCTTATAGAGAACTATTAGCTGAATATCAGATAAATGGATTTAAACTATTTCACACAGATAGATATATTAGACGAGGAGGGGGAGTAGCCATATATGTTAGGGACAATTTGAAATGTAGTCTCATAGAGGGAATCAAAACTGAGCCACACTCAGAAACTATTTGGATAGAATTATACGAAAAAGCAAATAATATTATAATAGGAGTTATATATAGGCCAACAAATTTAGACAGAATGGAAGCAAAGCATCTATGGGATGAAATATCTAGAGCATCTAGATCTAACAGTATTTACGTCATGGGTGACTTTAATTTTAGTGGAATAAACTGGTTGAACAAAACAGGGAATAGTGAAGCAGAAGATTTTCTAGAATTAATTGACGATTGCTTTCTTACGCAACACATTAAGGAACCAACACGGGAAAATAATATTTTAAATTTAGTGTTAACTAACAGGGAAACACAAATTAATGACATCGAAATAGGGAGTGAGCTAGGGAACAGTGATCACAAAAAAATCAGATTTAGCATAGAATGGAATAGACCTGTAGGAGAAAATTCTGTTAAAGTGCCAGATTTTCGAAAAAGCTGATTTTAATAGCCTAAGAAATTCTTTGGGTCAAATTGATTGGAAAGTCTTGGGTATGGGGTGGGGGCCGATCTTGGAGCGAGACATGAACCCAGCGATAGGTGACGTAAATGGGGATTTCGATGTGGATTCAATATATAACTTATTTAAGAATGTTCTAAACAAAGCACAGGAACGTAGTATACAATACAAATTGAATAGATCGAATACTAATGACCCAAAGTGGATAACAAAGAATTTGAAGAACCTTATAGGTAAAAAGAGAGCTTGGTACAAAAGGATTAAAAATGGGGAGGTCACTTTAGAACAGGAATTCGTACAACTGGTTAGAAATGTTAAAAAAGAGACAAGGAAAGCAAAAAGAAACTATGAAGTTCGTATAGCAGGGCAAGCAAAGACAAATCCTAAAGGTTTTTTTCAGTTATATCGTACTAAGACTAGGGAAAGGATAGGTCCATTAAAAACTGAGACAGGTCAAATAACAGATAGTGATGAAGAGATGAGTAGTATTTTTAATAAATATTTTGTATCTGTATTTACTAAAGAGGAACTTAACAATATGACTTCAGTCGAACAAGTCTATGTGGGTAGGGACGAGGACAGGTTGACGAGTTTAGCAATTACCAGGGAGGATGTTCTTAAACAAATAGTAAAACTCAAACCAAACAAATCCCCAGGGCCGGATGAAGTGTTTGCCAGGGTGCTTAAAGAATGCAAAGAGGAGCTTTGTGACCCACTGTCAACCATATTTAATAAATCAATAGAGTCAGGCAGAGTGCCAGAGTTTTGGAAAGTTGCTAATGTGATACCAGTTTTTAAGAAAGGAGATAGATCACTTGCGTCTAACTATCGACCAATTACCCTAACGTCTATTGTGGGAAAGTTACTCGAATCTTGTCTTCCAAGAAAGGGAGTGGGAAATGAATGGATATCGAGGGCACTTGGTGTCAATTGCCGGCTGGAAAGATATTGCAAATCAAATGCAATATCTTTCATAGACAACTGGGAACACTTCTATGGAAAAAAATGAAATGTATGCTCGTGATGGGGGTGCATCTATCGAGAGCTGGGGTTGTTGCTGTTGCGAACTCGTTGGAAGAAGTGGTTAGAGGTGTTTGTTTGGGTTTAAACTGTTAGTAGATAGAGGTATGGGAATTGATTTGGAGGAAGGAGGTAATAAAAGTATGTGTTTGTGGGAGAAAGGAATTGGCAAAACGATCAGGGAAAGAGAAGGTCCGCAAAATAACAATTCACTTAGGGTATATTACACTAACAGTAGAAGTCTAAGAAATAAAATTAACGAATTAAATGCTCTTGTCTGCACAGAAAAAATAGATATTATTGCACTTACCGAAACGTGGATGAATGTAGAAAATAGAGAACTATTAGCTGAATATCAAATATATGGATTTAAACTATTTCACTCAGATAGATATATTAGACGAGGAGGTGGAGTAGCCATATATGTTAGGGACAATTTGAAATGTAGTCTCAAAGAGGGAATCAAAACAGAGCCACACACAGAAACTATTTGGATAGAATTAAACGAAAAAGCAAATAATATTATAATAGGAGTAATATATAGGCCACCAAATTTAGACAGAATGGAAGCAAAGCACCTATGGGATGAAATATCTAGAGCATCTAGATCTAACAGTATTTATGTCATGGGTGACTTTAATTTTAGCGGAATAAACTGGTTGAACAAAACAGGGAATAGTGAAGCAGAAGATTTTCTAGAATTAATTGACGATTGCTTTCTTACGCAACACATTAAGGAACCAACACGGGAAAATAATATTTTAGATTTAGTGTTAACTAACAGGGAAACGCAAATTAATGACATCGAAATTGGGAGTGAGCTAGGGAGCAGTGATCACAAAGAAATCAGATTTAGCATAGAATGGAATAGACCAGTAGGAGAAAATTCTGTTAAAGTGCCAGATTTTCGAAAAGCTGATTTTAATAGCCTAAGAAATTTTTTGGGTCAAATTGATTGGAAAGTCTTGGGTATGGGGTGTGGGCCGGTTTTGGAGCGAGACATGAACCCAGCGATAGGTGACTTAAATGGGGATTTCGATGTGGATTCAATATATAACTTATTTAAGAATATTCTAAACAAAGCACAGGAACGTAGTATACCATACAAATTGAATAGATCGAATACTAATGACCCAAAGTGGATAACAAAGAATTTGAAGAACCTTATAGGTAAAAAGAGAGCTTGGTACAAAAGGATTAAAAATGGGGAGGTCACTTTAGAACAGGAATTCGTACAACTGGTTAGAAATGTTAAAAAAGAGATAAGGAAAGCAAAAAGAAACTATGAAGTTCGCATAGCAGGGCAAGCAAAGACAATCCTAAAGGGTTTTTCAGTTATATCGTACTAAGACTAGGGAAAGGATAGGTCCATTAAAAACTGAGACAGGTCAAATAACAGATAGTGATGAAGAGATGAGTAGTATTTTTAATAAATATTTTGTATCTGTATTTACTAAAGAGGAACTTAACAATATGCCTTCAGCCGAACAAGTCTATGTGGGTGGGGACGAGGACAGGTTGACGAGTTTAGCAGTTACCAGGGAGGATGTTCTTAAACAAATAGTAAAACTCAAACCAAACAAATCCCCAGGGCCGGATGAAGTGTTTGCCAGGGTGCTTAAAGAGTGCAAAGAGGAGCTTTGTGACCCACTGTCAACCATATTTAATAAATCAATAGAGTCAGGCAGAGTGCCAGAGTTTTGGAAAGTTGCTAATGTGATACCAGTTTTTAAGAAAGGAGATAGATCACTTGCGTCTAACTATCGACCAATTAGCCTAACGTCTATTGTGGGAAAGTTACTCGAATCCATAATAGCAAATAAAATTCGTCTTCATCTTGAAAAACATAAATTAATAATTGAGTCGCAACATGGTTTTATAAATGGCCGTTCATGTTTAACAAATTTGTTATCTTTTTATTCTAGCATTGTTGAGGCAGTTGATAATGGTAAGGATTGCGATGTTGTATACCTTGACTTTAGCAAAGCTTTTGATACAGTGCCACATGAAAGACTGATTAAAAAGATAGAGTCTCATGGTATTGGGGGTGCTATATTAAGCTGGATTAGGGCATGGCTATACCAAAGGAAACAGAGTTAGTATAAATGGAATCAAGTCAGAGTGGGAAAATGTTGTAAGTGGAGTGCCTCAAGGCTCTGTCCTGGGACCTCTGTTGTTTATAATATATATAAATGATTTAGATTCAGGTTTGAGTAGCAACATTTGCAAATTTGCCGATGATACGAAAATCGGTAGGGAAATTAATTCGGAGGAGGACTCACTATCACTTCAAGTTGATCTAGATAGGGTTTTGAAATGGTCAAAGGATTGGCAGATGCAGTTTAATGCTGATAAATGTAAAGTTCTGAGGTTAGGTAATGATGATAGAGTTACAAGATACGAGCTAGATGGTGTTGTGATTGCGAAGTCGGATTGCGAAAGGGATCTGGGAGTTATGATTAGTAAGAATTTAAAACAAAAGGATCAATGCATAAATGTTCGTGATAAGGCAAATCGGACACTTGGATTTATTAATCGCAGCGTTAGTAACAAGACACCTGGTGTGGTTCTCAAGCTATATCTTGCTCTAGTTAGGCCCCATTTAGATTATGCAGTTCAGTTTTGGTCGCCATATTATAGAATGGATATAAATTCACTTGAACGTGTCCAGCGTAGGATGACTAAGTTAATTCCCCAAATTAGAAATCTTTCATATGAAGAAAGATTAACAAAGCTTAAGTTGCATTCACTGGAAAGGCGAAGAGTTAGGGGCGACATGATAGAGGTTTACAAGTGGGTGAATGGACATAACAAGGGGGATATTGATGGGGTGTTGAAAGTGTCAACACAGGACAGAACACGAAACAATGGGTATAAATTGGATAAGTTTAGATTTAGGAAAGACTTGGGTAAATACTGGTTCAGTAACAGGGTTGTAGATTTGTGGAACCAATTGCCGCGTAACGTGGTGGAGGTGGGGTCCCTCGATTGTTCAAGCGCGGGTTGGACAAGTATATGAGTGGGATTGGGTGGTTATAGAATAGGAGCTGCCTCGTATGGGCCAATAGGCCTTCTGCAGTTACCTTGTTCATATGTTCTTATCTATAATAGCAAATAAAATTCGTCTTCATCTTGAAAAACATAAATTAATAATTGAGTCGCAAAATGGTTTTATAAATGGCCGTTCATGTTTAACAAATTTGTTATCTTTTTATTCTAGCATAGTTGAGGCAGTTGATAGTGGTAAGGATTGTGATGTTGTGTACCTTGACTTTAGCAAAGCTTTTGATACAGTGCCACATGAAAGGACTGATTAAAAAGATAGAGGCTCATGGTATTGGGGGTGCTATATTAAACTGGATTAGGGCATGGCTATACCAAAGGAAACAGAGAGTTAGTATAAATGGAGTCAAGTCAGAGTGGGAAAAATGTTGTAAGTGGAGTGCCTCAAGGCTCTGTCCTTGGACCTCTGTTGTTTATAATATATATAAATGATTTAGATTCAGGTTTGAGTAGCAACATTTGCAAATTTGCCGATGATACGAAAATCGGTAGGGAAATTTATTCGGAGGTGGACTCACTATCACTTCAAGTTGATCTCGATAGGGTTTTGAAATGGTCAAAGGATTGGCAGATGCAGTTTAATGCTGATAAATGTAAAGTTCTGAGGTTAGGTAATGATGATAGACTTACAAGATGCGAGCTAGATGGTGTTGAGATTGCGAAGTCGGATTGCGAAAGGGATCTGGGAGTTATGATTAGTAAGAATTTAAAACAAAAGGATCAATGCATAAATGTTCGTAATAAGGCAAATCGGACACTTGGATTTATTAATCGCAGCGTTAGTAACAAGACACCTGGTGTGGTTCTCAAGCTATATCTTGCTCTAGTTAGGCCCCATTTAGATTTTGCAGTTCAGTTTTGGTCGCCATATTATAGAATGGATATAAATTCACTTGAACGTGTCCAGCGTAGGATGACTAAGTTAATTCCCCAAATTAGAAATCTTTCATATGAAGACAAGATTAAATTTGCAAATTTGCCGATGATACGAAAATCGGTAGGGAAATTAATTCGGAGGAGGACTCACTATCACTTCAAGTTGATCTAGATAGGGTTTTGAAATGGTCAAAGGATTGGCAGATGCAGTTTAATGCTGATAAATGTAAAGTTCTGAGGTTAGGTAATGATGATAGAGTTACAAGATACGAGCTAGATGGTGTTGTGATTGCGAAGTCGGATTGCGAAAGGGATCTGGGAGTTATGATTAGTAAGAATTTAAAACAAAAGGATCAATGCATAAATGTTCGTAATAAGGCAAATCGGACACTTGGATTTATTAATCGCAGCGTTAGTAACAAGACACCTGGTGTGGTTCTCAAGCTATATCTTGCTCTAGTTAGGCCCCATTTAGATTATGCAGTTCAGTTTTGGTCGCCATATTATAGAATGGATATAAATTCACTTGAACGTGTCCAGCGTAGGATGACTAAGTTAATTCCCCAAATTAGAAATCTTTCATATGAAGAAAGATTAACAAAGCTTAAGTTGCATTCACTGGAAAGGCGAAGAGTTAGGGGTGACATGATAGAGGTTTACAAGTGGATGAATGGACATAACCGGGGGGATATTAATAGGGTATTAAAAGTATCAAACACAGGACAGAACACGAAACAATGGATATAAATTGGATAAGTTTAGATTTAGGAAAGACTTGGGTAAATACTGGTTCAGTAACAGGGTTGTTGATTTGTGGAACCAATTGCCGCGTAACATTGTGGAGGTGGGGTCCCTCGATTGTTTCAAGCACGGGTTGGACAAGTATATGAGGGATTGGGTGGTTATAGAATAGGAGCTGCCTCGTATGGGCCAATAGGCCTTCTGCAGTTACCTTTGTTCTTATGTTCTTATGTTCTTATGGAAAGGCGAAGAGTTAGGGGTGACATGATAGAGGTTTACAAGTGGATGAATGGACATAACCGGGGGGATATTAATAGGGTATTAAAAGTATCAACACAGGACAGAACACGAAACAATGGATATAAATTGGATAAGTTTAGATTTAGGAAAGACTTGGGTAAATACTGGTTCAGTAACAGGGTTGTTGATTTGTGGAACCAATTGCCGCGTAACATTGTGGAGGTGGGGTCCCTCGATTGTTTCAAGCACGGGTTGGACAAGTATATGAGTGGGATTGGGTGGTTATAGAATAGGAGCTGCCTCGTATGGGCCAATAGGCCTTCTGCAGTTACCTTTGTTCTTATGTTCTTAACAAAGCTTAAGTTGCATTCACTGGAAAGGCGAAGAGTTAGGGGTGACTTGATAGAGATTTACAAGTGGGTGAATGGACATAACAAAGGGGATATTAATAGGGTATTAAAAGTATCAACACAAGACAGAACACGAAACAATGGGTATGAATTGGATAAGTTTAGATTTAGGAAAGACTTGGGTAAATACTGGTTCAGTAACAGGGTTGTTGATTTGTGGAACCAATTGCCGCATAACGTGGTGGAGGTGGGGTCCCTCGATTGTTTCAAGCATGGGTTGGACAAGTATATGAGTGGGATTGGGTGGTTAAAATAGGAGCTGCCTCGTATGGGCCAATAGGCCTTCTGCAGTTGCCTTTGTTCTTATGTTCCCCATTTTTAATCCTTTTGTACCAAGCTCTCTTTTTACCTATAAGGTTCTTCAAATTCTTTGTTTTCCACTTTGGGTCATTAGTATTCAATCTATTCAATTTGTATGGTATACTACGTTCCTGAGCTTTGTTTAGAATATTCTTAAATAAGTTATATATTGAATCCACATCGAAATCCCCATTGACGTCACCTATCATGTCTCGTTCCAAGACCGGCCCACACCCATACCCAAAACTTTCCAATCAATTTGACCCCAAAAATTTCTTAGGGTATTAAAATCAGCTTTTCGAAAATCTGGCACTTTAACAGAATTTTCTCCTACAGGTCTATTCCATTCTATGCTAAATCTGATTTCTTTGTGATCACTGTTCCCTAGCTCACTCCCTATTTCGATGTCATTAATTTGTGTTTCCCTGTTAGTTAACACTAAATCTAAAATATTAATTTCCCGTGTTGGTTCCTTAATGTGTTGCGTAAGAAAGCAATCGTCAATTAATTCTTGAAAATCTTCAGCTTCACTATTCCCTGTTTGATCAACCAGTTTATTCCACTAAAATTAAAGTCACCCATGTTTAGGGAAAGGATAGGTCCATTAAAAACTGAGACAGGTCAAATAACAGATAGTGATGAAGAGATGAGTAGTATTTTTAATAAATATTTTGTATCTGTATTTACTAAAGAGGAACTTAACAATATGCCTTCAGCCGAACAAGTCTATGTGGGTGGGGACGAGGACAGGTTGACGAGTTTAGCAGTTACCAGGGAGGATGTCTTAAACAAATAGTAAAACTCAAACCAAACAAATCCCCAGGGCCGGATGAAGTGTTTGCTAGGGTGCTTAAAGAATGCAAAGAGGAGCTTTGTGACCCACTGTCAACCATATTTAATAAATCAATAGAGTCAGGCAGAGTGCCAGAGTTTTGGAAAGTTGCTAATGTAATACCAGTTTTTAAGAAAGGAGATAGATCACTTGCGTCTAACTATCGACAATTAGCCTAACGTCTATTGTGGGAAAGTTACTCGAATCTATAATTGCAAATAAAATTCGTCTTCATCTTGAAAAACATAAATTAATAATTGAGTCGCAACATGGTTTTATAAATGGCCGTTCATGTTAACAAATTTGTTATCTTTTTATTCTAGCATTGTTGAGGCAGTTGATAGTGGTAAGGATTGCGATGTTGTATACCTTGACTTTAGCAAAGCTTTTGATACAGTGCCACATGAAAGACTGATTAAAAAATAGAGTCTCATGGTATTGGGGGTGCTATATTAAGCTGGATTAGGGCATGGCTATACCAAAGGAAACAGAGAGTTAGTATAAATGGAATCAAGTCAGAGTGGGAAAATGTTGTAAGTGGAGTGCCTCAAGGCTCTGTCCTGGGACCTCTGTTGTTTATAATATATATAAATGATTTAGATTCAGGTTTGAGTAGCAACATTTGCAAATTTGCCGATGATACGAAAATCGGTAGGGAAATTAATTCGGAGGAGGACTCACTATCACTTCAAGTTGATCTAGATAGGGTTTTGAAATGGTCAAAGGATTGGCAGATGCAGTTTAATGCTGATAAATGTAAAGTTCTGAGGTTAGGTAATGATGATAGAGTTACAAGATACGAGCTAGATGGTGTTGTGATTGCGAAGTCGGATTGCGAAAGGGATCTGGGAGTTATGATTAGTAAGAATTTAAAACAAAAGGATCAATGCATAAATGTTCGTAATAAGGCAAATCGGACACTTGGATTTATTAATCGCAGCGTTAGTAACAAGACACCTGGTGTGGTTCTCAAGCTATATCTTGCTCTAGTTAGGCCCATTTAGATTATGCAGTTCAGTTTTGGTCGCCATATTATAGAATGGATATAAATTCACTTGAACGTGTCCAGCGTAGGATGACTAAGTTAATTCCCCAAATTAGAAATCTTTCATATGAAGAAAGATTAACAAAGCTTAAGTTGCATTCACTGGAAAGGCGAAGAGTTAGGGGTGACATGATAGAGGTTTACAAGTGGATGAATGGACATAACCGGGGGGATATTAATAGGGTATTAAAAGTATTAACACAGGACAGAACACGAAACAATGGATATAAATTGGATAAGTTTAGATTTAGGAAAGACTTGGGTAAATACTGGTTCAGTAACAGGGTTGTTGATTTGTGGAACCAATTGCCGCGTAACATTGTGGAGGTGGGGTCCCTCGATTGTTTCAAGCACGGGTTGGACAAGTATATGAGTGGGATTGGGTGGTTGTAGAATAGGAGCTGCCTCGTATGGGCCAATAGGCCTTCTGCAGTTACCTTTGTTCATATGTTCTTATGTTCTTATGACGTAAATACTGTTAGATCTAGGTGCCCTAGATATTTCATCCCATAGATGCTTTGCTTCCATTCTGTCTAAATTTGGTGGCCTATATAGACTCCTTTTATTATATATTTGCTTTTTCGTTTAATTCTATCCAAATAGTTTCTGTGTGTGGCTCAGTTTTGATTCCCTCTTTGAGATTACATTTCAAATTGTCCCTAACATATATGGCTACTCCCCTCCTCGTCTAATATATCTATCTGTGTGAAATAGTTTAAATGAATTTATTTGATATTCAGCTAATAGTTCTCTATTTTCTACATTCATCCACGTTTTGGTAAGTGCAATAATATCTATTTTTTTCTGTGCATACAAGAGCATTTAATTCGTTAATTTTATTTCTTAGACTTCTACTGTTAGTGTAATATATCCTAAGTGAATTGTTATTTTGAGGCCCTTTTCTTTCCCTGATCATTTGCCAATTCCTTTCTCCCACAAACACATACTTTTATTACTTCCTTCCTCCAAATCAATTCCCATACCTCTATCTACTAACAGTTTAAACCCAAACAAACATCTCTAACCACTTCTTCCAACGAGTTCGCAACAGCAGCAACCCAAGCTCTCGATAGATGCACCCCATCACGAGCATACATTCCATTTCTTCCATAGAAGTGTTCCCAGTTGTCTATGAAAGATATTGCATTTGATTGCAATATCTTTCCAGCCGGCAATTGACACCAATTGCCCTCGACATCCATTCATTTCCCACTCCCTTTCTTTGAAGAATGCCACATATGATCGGGATTCCTCCCTTGCTCCTAACTAATTCGATGGCTGTCCTGAATCTCTGTATTAGTTCCTCACTCCTAACTCGTCCAACATCATTACCCCCTGCACTAATACAAATAATGGGTTTGTTTCCATTTCCCGTCATAATATCATTCATGTTTCCAACAATATCCCCAATTCCAGGTCCCGGATAGCAAACGCTTAATCTGTTCCCCCTATCTCTGGCACAAAACGTTCTGTCTAAATACCTCACCTGGGAATCTCCCACCACCAAACTTCGCTTCGATTCTCCCTTTTCCTTTCGAGCAGTTTGAGGGACCTGTGCTTCAATGCTCCTCATTACTTTGTCTTTGCCTCCTCGCTGGACAACAGGTTCACCACAGCACTCGTCCTCTAACACGTCAATGCGTTTAAAAGTCCTTAGGTGTAGGCTATTAGTTGTCGGTTTTGCCAAGGTCTTCTTAAGACCCCTGTCTTTCACAACTTGCCAAGACGAGGTCTTCTTAATACTGGTCCCCGTCAGTCCTTCTTAATGAGGTCCCGTCAACACTGGCCTCCACCTTCGTTTCCTCCCGAAGTCCTCAGCCATCCTACCTCCTCCCGCAGGGAATCCATCTCTGCTCTCAGAGCTCCAACTCACCAAATCCTTCCAAGTGAATTTATATCCATTCTATAGTACGGCGACCAAAACTGAACTGCATAATCTAAATGGGGCCTAACCAGAGCAAGATATAGCTTAAGAACCACACCAGGTGTCTTGTTACTAACGCTTCGATTAATAAATCCCAGTGTCCTCTTCGCCTTATTTCAAACATTCATGCATTGATCCTTTTGTTTTAAATTCTTACTAATCATAACTGCCAGATCCCTTTCGCAATCCGACTTCGCAATCTCAACACCATCTAGCTCGTATCTTGAAACTATCATCATTACCTAGCCTCAGAACTTTACATTTATCAGCATTAAACTGCATTTGCTAATCCTTTTGACCATTTCAGAACCCTATCTAGATCAACTTGAAGTGATAGTGAGTCCTCCTCCGAATTAATTTCCCTACCGATTTTCGTATCATCGGCAAATTTGCAAATGTTGCTACTCAAACCTGAATCTAAATCATTTATATATATTATAAACAACAGAGGTCCCAGGACAGAGCCCTGAGGCACCCCACTTACAACATTTTCCCACTCTGACTTGACTCCATTTATACTAACTCTCTGTTTCCTTTGGTATAGCCATGCCCTAATCCAGCTTAATATAGCACCCCCAATACCATGAGACTCGAACTTTTTAATCAGTCTTTCATGTGGCACTGTATCAAAAGCTTTGCTAAAGTCAAGGTACACAACATCGCAATCCTTACCACTATCAACTGCCTCAACAATGCTAGAATAAAAAGATAACAAATTTGTTAAACATGAACGGCCATTTATAAAACCATGTTGCGACTCAATTATTAATTTATGTTTTTCAAGATGAAGACGAATTTTATTTGCTATTATAGATTCGAGTAACTTTCCCACAATAGACGTTAGGCTAATTGGTCGATAGTTAGACGCAAGTGATCTATCTCCTTTCTTAAAAACTGGTATCACATTAGCAACTTTCCAAAACTCTGGCACTCTGCCTGACTATATTGATTTATTAAATATGGTTGACAGTGGGTCACAAAGCTCCTCTTTGCATTCTTTAAGCACCCTGGCAAACACTTCATCCGGCCCTGGGGATTTGTTTGGTTTGAGTTTTACTATTTGTTTAAGAACATCCTCCCTGGTAACTGCTAAACTCGTCAACCTGTCCTCGTCCCACCCACATGTTCGGCTGAAGGCATATTGTTAAGTTCCACTTTAGTAAATACAGATACAAAATATTTATTAAAAATACTACTCATCTCTTCATCACTATCTGTTATTTGACCTGTCTCAGTTTTTAATGGACCTATCCTCTCCCTAGTCTTAGTACGATATAACTGAAAAACCCTTTAGGATTTGTCTTTGCTTGCCCTGCTATGCGAACTTCATAATTTCTTTTGCTTTCTTTATCTCTTTTTTAACATTTCTAACCAGTTGTACGAATTCCTGTTCTAAAGTGACCTTATAGAGAACTATTAGCTGAATATCAGATAAATGGATTTAAACTATTTCACACAGATAGATATATTAGACGAGGAGGGGGAGTAGCCATATATGTTAGGGACAATTTGAAATGTAGTCTCATAGAGGGAATCAAACTGAGCCACACTCAGAAACTATTTGGATAGAATTATACGAAAAAGCAAATAATATTATAATAGGAGTTATATATAGGCCAACAAATTTAGACAGAATGGAAGCAAAGCATCTATGGGATGAAATATCTAGAGCATCTAGATCTAACAGTATTTACGTCATGGGTGACTTTAATTTTAGTGGAATAAACTGGTTGAACAAAACAGGGAATAGTGAAGCAGAAGATTTTTCTAGAATTAATTGACGATTGCTTTCTTACGCAACACATTAAGGAACCAACACGGGAAAATAATATTTTAAATTTAGTGTTAACTAACAGGGAAACACAAATTAATGACATCGAAATAGGGAGTGAGCTAGGGAACAGTGATCACAAAAAAATCAGATTTAGCATAGAATGGAATAGACCTGTAGGAGAAAATTCTGTTAAAGTGCCAGATTTTCGAAAAAGCTGATTTTAATAGCCTAAGAAATTCTTTGGGTCAAATTGATTGGAAAGTCTTGGGTATGGGGTGGGGGCCGATCTTGGAGCGAGACATGAACCCAGCGATAGGTGACGTAAATGGGGATTTCGATGTGGATTCAATATATAACTTATTTAAGAATGTTCTAAACAAAGCACAGGAACGTAGTATACAATACAAATTGAATAGATCGAATACTAATGACCCAAAGTGGATAACAAAGAATTTGAAGAACCTTATAGGTAAAAAGAGAGCTTGGTACAAAAGGATTAAAAATGGGGAGGTCACTTTAGAACAGGAATTCGTACAACTGGTTAGAAATGTTAAAAAAGAGACAAGGAAAGCAAAAAGAAACTATGAAGTTCGTATAGCAGGGCAAGCAAAGACAAATCCTAAAGGTTTTTTTCAGTTATATCGTACTAAGACTAGGAAAGGATAGGTCCATTAAAAACTGAGACAGGTCAAATAACAGATAGTGATGAAGAGATGAGTAGTATTTTTAATAAATATTTTGTATCTGTATTTACTAAAGAGGAACTTAACAATATGACTTCAGTCGAACAAGTCTATGTGGGTAGGGACGAGGACAGGTTGACGAGTTTAGCAATTACCAGGGAGGATGTTCTTAAACAAATAGTAAAACTCAAACCAAACAAATCCCCAGGGCCGGATGAAGTGTTTGCCAGGGTGCTTAAAGAATGCAAAGAGGAGCTTTGTGACCCACTGTCAACCATATTTAATAAATCAATAGAGTCAGGCAGAGTGCCAGAGTTTTGGAAAGTTGCTAATGTGATACCAGTTTTTAAGAAAGGAGATAGATCACTTGCGTCTAACTATCGACCAATTACCCTAACGTCTATTGTGGGAAAGTTACTCGAATCTTGTCTTCCAAGAAAGGGAGTGGGAAATGAATGGATATCGAGGGCACTTGGTGTCAATTGCCGGCTGGAAAGATATTGCAAATCAAATGCAATATCTTTCATAGACAACTGGGAACACTTCTATGGAAAAAAATGAAATGTATGCTCGTGATGGGGTGCATCTATCGAGAGCTGGGGTTGTTGCTGTTGCGAACTCGTTGGAAGAAGTGGTTAGAGGTGTTTGTTTGGGTTTAAACTGTTAGTAGATAGAGGTATGGGAATTGATTTGGAGGAAGGAGGTAATAAAAGTATGTGTTTGTGGGAGAAAGGAATTGGCAAAACGATCAGGGAAAGAGAAGGTCCGCAAAATAACAATTCACTTAGGGTATATTACACTAACAGTAGAAGTCTAAGAAATAAAATTAACGAATTAAATGCTCTTGTCTGCACAGAAAAAATAGATATTATTGCACTTACCGAAACGTGGATGAATGTAGAAAATAGAGAACTATTAGCTGAATATCAAATATATGGATTTAAACTATTTCACTCAGATAGATATATTAGACGAGGAGGTGGAGTAGCCATATATGTTAGGGACAATTTGAAATGTAGTCTCAAAGAGGGAATCAAAACAGAGCCACACACAGAAACTATTTGGATAGAATTAAACGAAAAAGCAAATAATATTATAATAGGAGTAATATATAGGCCACCAAATTTAGACAGAATGGAAGCAAAGCACCTATGGGATGAAATATCTAGAGCATCTAGATCTAACAGTATTTATGTCATGGGTGACTTTAATTTTAGCGGAATAAACTGGTTGAACAAAACAGGGAATAGTGAAGCAGAAGATTTTCTAGAATTAATTGACGATTGCTTTCTTACGCAACACATTAAGGAACCAACACGGGAAAATAATATTTTAGATTTAGTGTTAACTAACAGGGAAACGCAAATTAATGACATCGAAATTGGGAGTGAGCTAGGGAGCAGTGATCACAAAGAAATCAGATTTAGCATAGAATGGAATAGACCAGTAGGAGAAAATTCTGTTAAAGTGCCAGATTTTCGAAAAGCTGATTTTAATAGCCTAAGAAATTTTTTGGGTCAAATTGATTGGAAAGTCTTGGGTATGGGGTGTGGGCCGGTTTTGGAGCGAGACATGAACCCAGCGATAGGTGACTTAAATGGGGATTTCGATGTGGATTCAATATATAACTTATTTAAGAATATTCTAAACAAAGCACAGGAACGTAGTATACCATACAAATTGAATAGATCGAATACTAATGACCCAAAGTGGATAACAAAGAATTTGAAGAACCTTATAGGTAAAAAGAGAGCTTGGTACAAAAGGATTAAAAATGGGGAGGTCACTTTAGAACAGGAATTCGTACAACTGGTTAGAAATGTTAAAAAAGAGATAAGGAAAGCAAAAAGAAACTATGAAGTTCGCATAGCAGGGCAAGCAAAGACAAATCCTAAAGGGTTTTTTCAGTTATATCGTACTAAGACTAGGGAAAGGATAGGTCCATTAAAAACTGAGACAGGTCAAATAACAGATAGTGATGAAGAGATGAGTAGTATTTTTAATAAATATTTTGTATCTGTATTTACTAAAGAGGAACTTAACAATATGCCTTCAGCCGAACAAGTCTATGTGGGTGGGGACGAGGACAGGTTGACGAGTTTAGCAGTTACCAGGGAGGATGTTCTTAACAAATAGTAAAACTCAAACCAAACAAATCCCCAGGGCCGGATGAAGTGTTTGCCAGGGTGCTTAAAGAGTGCAAAGAGGAGCTTTGTGACCCACTGTCAACCATATTTAATAAATCAATAGAGTCAGGCAGAGTGCCAGAGTTTTGGAAAGTTGCTAATGTGATACCAGTTTTTAAGAAAGGAGATAGATCACTTGCGTCTAACTATCGACCAATTAGCCTAACGTCTATTGTGGGAAAGTTACTCGAATCCATAATAGCAAATAAAATTCGTCTTCATCTTGAAAAACATAAATTAATAATTGAGTCGCAACATGGTTTTATAAATGGCCGTTCATGTTTAACAAATTTGTTATCTTTTTATTCTAGCATTGTTGAGGCAGTTGATAATGGTAAGGATTGCGATGTTGTATACCTTGACTTTAGCAAAGCTTTTGATACAGTGCCACATGAAAGACTGATTAAAAAGATAGAGTCTCATGGTATTGGGGGTGCTATATTAAGCTGGATTAGGGCATGGCTATACCAAAGGAAACAGAGTTAGTATAAATGGAATCAAGTCAGAGTGGGAAAATGTTGTAAGTGGAGTGCCTCAAGGCTCTGTCCTGGGACCTCTGTTGTTTATAATATATATAAATGATTTAGATTCAGGTTTGAGTAGCAACATTTGCAAATTTGCCGATGATACGAAAATCGGTAGGGAAATTAATTCGGAGGAGGACTCACTATCACTTCAAGTTGATCTAGATAGGGTTTTGAAATGGTCAAAGGATTGGCAGATGCAGTTTAATGCTGATAAATGTAAAGTTCTGAGGTTAGGTAATGATGATAGAGTTACAAGATACGAGCTAGATGGTGTTGTGATTGCGAAGTCGGATTGCGAAAGGGATCTGGGAGTTATGATTAGTAAGAATTTAAAACAAAAGGATCAATGCATAAATGTTCGTGATAAGGCAAATCGGACACTTGGATTTATTAATCGCAGCGTTAGTAACAAGACACCTGGTGTGGTTCTCAAGCTATATCTTGCTCTAGTTAGGCCCCATTTAGATTATGCAGTTCAGTTTTGGTCGCCATATTATAGAATGGATATAAATTCACTTGAACGTGTCCAGCGTAGGATGACTAAGTTAATTCCCCAAATTAGAAATCTTTCATATGAAGAAAGATTAACAAAGCTTAAGTTGCATTCACTGGAAAGGCGAAGAGTTAGGGGCGACATGATAGAGGTTTACAAGTGGGTGAATGGACATAACAAGGGGGATATTGATGGGGTGTTGAAAGTGTCAACACAGGACAGAACACGAAACAATGGGTATAAATTGGATAAGTTTAGATTTAGGAAAGACTTGGGTAAATACTGGTTCAGTAACAGGGTTGTAGATTTGTGGAACCAATTGCCGCGTAACGTGGTGGAGGTGGGGTCCCTCGATTGTTTCAAGCGCGGGTTGGACAAGTATATGAGTGGATTGGGTGGTTATAGAATAGGAGCTGCCTCGTATGGGCCAATAGGCCTTCTGCAGTTACCTTTGTTCATATGTTCTTATCTATAATAGCAAATAAAATTCGTCTTCATCTTGAAAAACATAAATTAATAATTGAGTCGCAAAATGGTTTTATAAATGGCCGTTCATGTTTAACAAATTTGTTATCTTTTTATTCTAGCATAGTTGAGGCAGTTGATAGTGGTAAGGATTGTGATGTTGTGTACCTTGACTTTAGCAAAGCTTTTGATACAGTGCCACATGAAAGACTGATTAAAAAGATAGAGGCTCATGGTATTGGGGTGCTATATTAAACTGGATTAGGGCATGGCTATACCAAAGGAAACAGAGAGTTAGTATAAATGGAGTCAAGTCAGAGTGGGAAAATGTTGTAAGTGGAGTGCCTCAAGGCTCTGTCCTTGGACCTCTGTTGTTTATAATATATATAAATGATTTAGATTCAGGTTTGAGTAGCAACATTTGCAAATTTGCCGATGATACGAAAATCGGTAGGGAAATTTATTCGGAGGTGGACTCACTATCACTTCAAGTTGATCTCGATAGGGTTTTGAAATGGTCAAAGGATTGGCAGATGCAGTTTAATGCTGATAAATGTAAAGTTCTGAGGTTAGGTAATGATGATAGACTTACAAGATGCGAGCTAGATGGTGTTGAGATTGCGAAGTCGGATTGCGAAAGGGATCTGGGAGTTATGATTAGTAAGATTTAAAACAAAAGGATCAATGCATAAATGTTCGTAATAAGGCAAATCGGACACTTGGATTTATTAATCGCAGCGTTAGTAACAAGACACCTGGTGTGGTTCTCAAGCTATATCTTGCTCTAGTTAGGCCCCATTTAGATTTTGCAGTTCAGTTTTGGTCGCCATATTATAGAATGGATATAAATTCACTTGAACGTGTCCAGCGTAGGATGACTAAGTTAATTCCCCAAATTAGAAATCTTTCATATGAAGAAAGATTAAATTTGCAAATTTGCCGATGATACGAAAATCGGTAGGGAAATTAATTCGGAGGAGGACTCACTATCACTTCAAGTTGATCTAGATAGGGTTTTGAAATGGTCAAAGGATTGGCAGATGCAGTTTAATGCTGATAAATGTAAAGTTCTGAGGTTAGGTAATGATGATAGAGTTACAAGATACGAGCTAGATGGTGTTGTGATTGCGAAGTCGGATTGCGAAAGGGATCTGGGAGTTATGATTAGTAAGAATTTAAAACAAAAGGATCAATGCATAAATGTTCGTAATAAGGCAAATCGGACACTTGGATTTATTAATCGCAGCGTTAGTAACAAGACACCTGGTGTGGTTCTCAAGCTATATCTTGCTCTAGTTAGGCCCCATTTAGATTATGCAGTTCAGTTTTGGTCGCCATATTATAGAATGGATATAAATTCACTTGAACGTGTCCAGCGTAGGATGACTAAGTTAATTCCCCAAATTAGAAATCTTTCATATGAAGAAAGATTAACAAAGCTTAAGTTGCATTCACTGGAAAGGCGAAGAGTTAGGGGTGACATGATAGAGGTTTACAAGTGGATGAATGGACATAACCGGGGGGATATTAATAGGGTATTAAAAGTATCAACACAGGACAGAACACGAAACAATGGATATAAATTGGATAAGTTTAGATTTAGGAAAGACTTGGGTAAATACTGGTTCAGTAACAGGGTTGTTGATTTGTGGAACCAATTGCCGCGTAACATTGTGGAGGTGGGGTCCCTCGATTGTTTCAAGCACGGGTTGGACAAGTATATGAGTGGGATTGGGTGGTTATAGAATAGGAGCTGCCTCGTATGGGCCAATAGGCCTTCTGCAGTTACCTTTGTTCTTATGTTCTTATGTTCTTATGGAAAGGCGAAGAGTTAGGGGTGACATGATAGAGGTTTACAAGTGGATGAATGGACATAACCGGGGGGATATTAATAGGGTATTAAAAGTATCAACACAGGACAGAACACGAAACAATGGATATAAATTGGATAAGTTTAGATTTAGGAAAGACTTGGGTAAATACTGGTTCAGTAACAGGGTTGTTGATTTGTGGAACCAATTGCCGCGTAACATTGTGGAGGTGGGGTCCCTCGATTGTTTCAAGCACGGGTTGGACAAGTATATGAGTGGGATTGGGTGGTTATAGAATAGGAGCTGCCTCGTATGGGCCAATAGGCCTTCTGCAGTTACCTTTGTTCTTATGTTCTTAACAAAGCTTAAGTTGCATTCACTGGAAAGGCGAAGAGTTAGGGGTGACTTGATAGAGATTTACAAGTGGGTGAATGGACATAACAAAGGGGATATTAATAGGGTATTAAAAGTATCAACACAAGACAGAACACGAAACAATGGGTATGAATTGGATAAGTTTAGATTTAGGAAAGACTTGGGTAAATACTGGTTCAGTAACAGGGTTGTTGATTTGTGGAACCAATTGCCGCATAACGTGGTGGAGGTGGGGTCCCTCGATTGTTTCAAGCATGGGTTGGACAAGTATATGAGTGGGATTGGGTGGTTATAAATAGGAGCTGCCTCGTATGGGCCAATAGGCCTTCTGCAGTTGCCTTTGTTCTTATGTTCCCCATTTTTAATCCTTTTGTACCAAGCTCTCTTTTTACCTATAAGGTTCTTCAAATTCTTTGTTTTCCACTTTGGGTCATTAGTATTCAATCTATTCAATTTGTATGGTATACTACGTTCCTGAGCTTTGTTTAGAATATTCTTAAATAAGTTATATATTGAATCCACATCGAAATCCCCATTGACGTCACCTATCATGTCTCGTTCCAAGACCGGCCCACACCCCATACCCAAAACTTTCCAATCAATTTGACCCCAAAAATTTCTTAGGGTATTAAAATCAGCTTTTCGAAAATCTGGCACTTTAACAGAATTTTCTCCTACAGGTCTATTCCATTCTATGCTAAATCTGATTTCTTTGTGATCACTGTTCCCTAGCTCACTCCCTATTTCGATGTCATTAATTTGTGTTTCCCTGTTAGTTAACACTAAATCTAAAATATTAATTTCCCGTGTTGGTTCCTTAATGTGTTGCGTAAGAAAGCAATCGTCAATTAATTCTTGAAAATCTTCAGCTTCACTATTCCCTGTTTGATCAACCAGTTTATTCCACTAAAATTAAAGTCACCCATGTTTAGGGAAAGGATAGGTCCATTAAAAACTGAGACAGGTCAAATAACAGATAGTGATGAAGAGATGAGTAGTATTTTTAATAAATATTTTGTATCTGTATTTACTAAAGAGGAACTTAACAATATGCCTTCAGCCGAACAAGTCTATGTGGGTGGGGACGAGGACAGGTTGACGAGTTTAGCAGTTACCAGGGAGGATGTTCTTAAACAAATAGTAAAACTCAAACCAAACAAATCCCCAGGGCCGGATGAAGTGTTTGCTAGGGTGCTTAAAGAATGCAAAGAGGAGCTTTGTGACCCACTGTCAACCATATTTAATAAATCAATAGAGTCAGGCAGAGTGCCAGAGTTTTGGAAAGTTGCTAATGTAATACCAGTTTTTAAGAAAGGAGATAGATCACTTGCGTCTAACTATCGACCAATTAGCCTAACGTCTATTGTGGGAAAGTTACTCGAATCTATAATTGCAAATAAAATTCGTCTTCATCTTGAAAAACATAAATTAATAATTGAGTCGCAACATGGTTTTATAAATGGCCGTTCATGTTTAACAAATTTGTTATCTTTTTATTCTAGCATTGTTGAGGCAGTTGATAGTGGTAAGGATTGCGATGTTGTATACCTTGACTTTAGCAAAGCTTTTGATACAGTGCCACATGAAAGACTGATTAAAAAAATAGAGTCTCATGGTATTGGGGGTGCTATATTAAGCTGGATTAGGGCATGGCTATACCAAAGGAAACAGAGAGTTAGTATAAATGGAATCAAGTCAGAGTGGGAAAATGTTGTAAGTGGAGTGCCTCAAGGCTCTGTCCTGGGACCTCTGTTGTTTATAATATATATAAATGATTTAGATTCAGGTTTGAGTAGCAACATTTGCAAATTTGCCGATGATACGAAAATCGGTAGGGAAATTAATTCGGAGGAGGACTCACTATCACTTCAAGTTGATCTAGATAGGGTTTTGAAATGGTCAAAGGATTGGCAGATGCAGTTTAATGCTGATAAATGTAAAGTTCTGAGGTTAGGTAATGATGATAGAGTTACAAGATACGAGCTAGATGGTGTTGTGATTGCGAAGTCGGATTGCGAAAGGGATCTGGGAGTTATGATTAGTAAGAATTTAAAACAAAAGGATCAATGCATAAATGTTCGTAATAAGGCAAATCGGACACTTGGATTTATTAATCGCAGCGTTAGTAACAAGACACCTGGTGTGGTTCTCAAGCTATATCTTGCTCTAGTTAGGCCCCATTTAGATTATGCAGTTCAGTTTTGGTCGCCATATTATAGAATGGATATAAATTCACTTGAACGTGTCCAGCGTAGGATGACTAAGTTAATTCCCCAAATTAGAAATCTTTCATATGAAGAAAGATTAACAAAGCTTAAGTTGCATTCACTGGAAAGGCGAAGAGTTAGGGGTGACATGATAGAGGTTTACAAGTGGATGAATGGACATAACCGGGGGGATATTAATAGGGTATTAAAAGTATTAACACAGGACAGAACACGAAACAATGGATATAAATTGGATAAGTTTAGATTTAGGAAAGACTTGGGTAAATACTGGTTCAGTAACAGGGTTGTTGATTTGTGGAACCAATTGCCGCGTAACATTGTGGAGGTGGGGTCCCTCGATTGTTTCAAGCACGGGTTGGACAAGTATATGAGTGGGATTGGGTGGTTGTAGAATAGGAGCTGCCTCGTATGGGCCAATAGGCCTTCTGCAGTTACCTTTGTTCATATGTTCTTATGTTCTTATGACGTAAATACTGTTAGATCTAGGTGCCCTAGATATTTCATCCCATAGATGCTTTGCTTCCATTCTGTCTAAATTTGGTGGCCTATATATGACTCCTTTTATTATATTATTTGCTTTTTCGTTTAATTCTATCCAAATAGTTTCTGTGTGTGGCTCAGTTTTGATTCCCTCTTTGAGATTACATTTCAAATTGTCCCTAACATATATGGCTACTCCCCCTCCTCGTCTAATATATCTATCTGTGTGAAATAGTTTAAATCCATTTATTTGATATTCAGCTAATAGTTCTCTATTTTCTACATTCATCCACGTTTTGGTAAGTGCAATAATATCTATTTTTTTCTGTGCATACAAGAGCATTTAATTCGTTAATTTTATTTCTTAGACTTCTACTGTTAGTGTAATATATCCTAAGTGAATTGTTATTTTGAGGCCCTTTTCTTTCCCTGATCATTTTGCCAATTCCTTTCTCCCACAAACACATACTTTTATTACTTCCTTCCTCCAAATCAATTCCCATACCTCTATCTACTAACAGTTTAAACCCAAACAAACATCTCTAACCACTTCTTCCAACGAGTTCGCAACAGCAGCAACCCAAGCTCTCGATAGATGCACCCCATCACGAGCATACATTCCATTTCTTCCATAGAAGTGTTCCCAGTTGTCTATGAAAGATATTGCATTTGATTTGCAATATCTTTCCAGCCGGCAATTGACACCAATTGCCCTCGACATCCATTCATTTCCCACTCCCTTTCTTTGAAGAATGCCACATATGATCGGGATTCCTCCCTTGCTCCTAACTAATTCGATGGCTGTCCTGAATCTCTGTATTAGTTCCTCACTCCTAACTCGTCCAACATCATTACCCCCTGCACTAATACAAATAATGGGTTTGTTTCCATTTCCCGTCATAATATCATTCATGTTTCCAACAATATCCCCAATTCCAGGTCCCGGATAGCAAACGCTTAATCTGTTCCCCCTATCTCTGGCACAAAACGTTCTGTCTAAATACCTCACCTGGGAATCTCCCACCACCAAACTTCGCTTCGATTCTCCCTTTTCCTTTCGAGCAGTTTGAGGGACCTGTGCTTCAATGCTCCTCATTACTTTGTCTTTGCCTCCTCGCTGGACAACAGGTTCACCACAGCACTCGTCCTCTAACACGTCAAATGCGTTAAAAGTCCTTAGGTGTAGGCTATTAGTTGTCGGTTTTGCCAAGGTCTTCTTAAGACCCCTGTCTTTCACAACTTGCCAAGACGAGGTCTTCTTAATACTGGTCCCGTCAGTCCTTCTTAATGAGGTCCCGTCAACACTGGCCTCCACCTTCGTTTCCTCCCGAAGTCTCAGCCATCCTACCTCCTCCCGCAGGGAATCCATCTCTGCTCTCAGAGCTCCAACTCACCAAATCCTTCCAAGTGAATTTATATCCATTCTATAGTACGGCGACCAAAACTGAACTGCATAATCTAAATGGGGCCTAACCAGAGCAAGATATAGCTTAAGAACCACACCAGGTGTCTTGTTACTAACGCTTCGATTAATAAATCCCAGTGTCATAAGAACATAAGAACATAAGAACAAAGGTAACTGCAGAAGGCCTATTGGCCCATACGAGGCAGCTCCTATTCTATAACCACCCAATCCCACTCATATACTTGTCCAACCCGTGCTTGAAACAATCGAGGGACCCCACCTCCACAATGTTACGCGGCAATTGGTTCCACAAATCAACAACCCTGTTACTGAACCAGTATTTACCCAAGTCTTTCCTAAATCTAAACTTATCCAATTTATACCCATTGTTTCGTGTTCTGTCCTGTGTTGATACTTTTAATACCCTATTAATATCCCCCCGGTTATGTCCATTCATCCACTTGTAAACCTCTATCATGTCACCCCTAACTCTTCGCCTTTCCAGTGAATGCAACTTAAGCTTTGTTAATCTTTCTTCATATGAAAGATTTCTAATTTGGGGAATTAACTTAGTCATCCTACGCTGGACACGTTCAAGTGAATTTATATCCATTCTATAATATGGCGACCAAAACTGAACTGCATAATCTAAATGGGGCCTAACTAGAGCAAGATATAGCTTGAGAACCACACCAGGTGTCTTGTTACTAACGCTGCGATTAATAAATCCAAGTGTCCGATTTGCCTTATTACGAACATTTATGCATTGATCCTTTTGTTTTAAATTCTTACTAATCATAACTCCCAGATCCCTTTCGCAATCCGACTTCGCAATCTCAACACCATCTAACTCGTATCTTGAAACTATCATCATTACCTAGCCTCAGAACTTTACATTTATCAGCATTAAACTGCATTTGCTAATCCTTTGACCATTTCAGAACCCTATCTAGATCAACTTGAAGTGATAGTGAGTCCTCCTCCGAATTAATTTCCCTACCGATTTTCGTATCATCGGCAAATTTGCAAATGTTGCTACTCAAACCTGAATCTAAATCATTTATATATATTATAAACAACAGAGGTCCCAGGACAGAGCCCTGAGGCACCCCACTTACAACATTTTCCCACTCTGACTTGACTCCATTTATACTAACTCTCTGTTTCCTTTGGTATAGCCATGCCCTAATCCAGCTTAATATAGCACCCCCAATACCATGAGACTCGAACTTTTTAATCAGTCTTTCATGTGGCACTGTATCAAAAGCTTTGCTAAAGTCAAGGTACACAACATCGCAATCCTTACCACTATCAACTGCCTCAACAATGCTAGAATAAAAAGATAACAAATTTGTTAAACATGAACGGCCATTTATAAAACCATGTTGCGACTCAATTATTAATTTATGTTTTTCAAGATGAAGACGAATTTTATTTGCTATTATAGATTCGAGTAACTTTCCCACAATAGACGTTAGGCTAATTGGTCGATAGTTAGACGCAAGTGATCTATCTCCTTTCTTAAAAACTGGTATCACATTAGCAACTTTCCAAAACTCTGGCACTCTGCCTGACTATATTGATTTATTAAATATGGTTGACAGTGGGTCACAAAGCTCCTCTTTGCATTCTTTAAGCACCCTGGCAAACACTTCATCCGGCCCTGGGGATTTGTTTGGTTTGAGTTTTACTATTTGTTTAAGAACATCCTCCCTGGTAACTGCTAAACTCGTCAACCTGTCCTCGTCCCCACCCACATGTTCGGCTGAAGGCATATTGTTAAGTTCCACTTTAGTAAATACAGATACAAAATATTTATTAAAAATACTACTCATCTCTTCATCACTATCTGTTATTTGACCTGTCTCAGTTTTTAATGGACCTATCCTTTCCCTAGTCTTAGTACGATATAACTGAAAAAAACCTTTAGGATTTGTCTTTGCTTGCTCTGCTATGCGAACTTCATAGTTTCTTTTTGCTTTCCTTATCTCTTTTTTAACATTTCTAACCAGTTGTACGAATTCCTGTTCTAAAGTGACCTCCCCATTTTTAATCCTTTTGTACCAAGCTCTCTTTTTACCTATAAGGTTCTTCAAATTCTTTGTTATCCACTTTGGGTCATTGGTATTCGATCTATTCAATTTGTATGGTATACTACGTTCCTGTGCTTTGTTTAGAATATTCTTAAATAAGTTATATATTGAATCCACATCGAAAGCCCCAATTACGTCACCTATCGCTGGGTTCATGTCTCGCTCCAAGACCGGCCCACACCCCATACCCAAGACTTTCCAATCAATTTGACCCAAAAAATTTCTAAGGCTATTAAAATCAGCTTTTCGAAAATCTGGCACTTTAACAGAATTTTCTCCTACAGGTCTATTCCATTCGATGCTAAATCTGATTTCTTTGTGATCACTGTTCCCTAGCTCACTCCCTATTTCGATGTCATTAATTTGTGTTTCCCTGTTAGTTAACACTAAATCTAAAATATTATTTTCCCGTGTTGGTTCCTTAATGTGTTGCGTAAGAAAGCAATCGTCAATTAATTCTAGAAAATCTTCTGCTTCACTATTCCCTGTTTTGTTCAACCAGTTTATTCCACTAAAATTAAAGTCACCCATGACGTAAATACTGTTAGATCTAGATGCCCTAGATATTTCATCCCATAGATGCTTTGCTTCCATTCTGTCTAAATTAGAACATAAGAACAAAGGTAACTGCAGAAGGCCTATTGGCCCATACGAGGCAGCTCCTATTCTATAACCACCCAATCCCATTCATATACTTGTCCAACCCGCGCTTGAAACAATCGAGGGACCCCACCTCCACCACGTTACGCGGCAATTGGTTCCACAAATCTACAACCCTGTTACTGAACCAGTATTTACCCAAGTCTTTCCTAAATCTAAACTTATCCAATTTATACCCATTGTTTCGTGTTCTGTCCTGTGTTGATACTTTTAATACCCTATTAATATCCCCCTTGTTATGTCCATTCACCCACTTGTAAACCTCTATCATGTCGCCCCTAACTCTTCGCCTTTCCAGTGAATGCAACTTAAGCTTTGTTAATCTTTCTTCATATGAAAGATTTCTAATTTGGGGAATTAACTTAGTCATCCTACGCTGGACACGTTCAAGTGAATTTATATCCATTCTATAATATGGCGACCAAAACTGAACTGCATAATCTAAATGGGGCCTAACTAGAGCAAGATATAGCTTGAGAACATAAGAACATAAGAACATAAGAACAAAGGTAACTGCAGAAGGCCTATTGGCCCATACGAGGCAGCTCCTATTCTATAACCACCCAATCCCACTCATATACTTGTCCAACCCGTGCTTGAAACAATCGAGGGACCCCACCTCCACAATGTTACGCGGCAATTGGTTCCACAAATCAACAACCCTGTTACTGAACCAGTATTTACCCAAGTCTTTCCTAAATCTAAACTTATCCAATTTATATCCATTGTTTCGTGTTCTGTCCTGTGTTGATATTTTTAATACATTATTAATATCCCCCCGGTTATGTCCATTCATCCACTTGTAAACCTCTATCATGTCACCCCTAACTCTTCGCCTTTCCAGTGAATGCAACTTAAGCTTGTTAATCTTTCTTCATATGAAAGATTTCTAATTTGGGGAATTAACTTAGTCATCCTACGCTGGACACGTTCAAGTGAATTTATATCCATTCTATAATATGGCGACCAAAACTGAACTGCATAATCTAAATGGGGCCTAACTAGAGCAAGATATAGCTTGAGAACCACACCAGGTGTCTTGTTACTAACGCTGCGATTAATAAATCCAAGTGTCCGATTTGCCTTATTACGAACATTTATGCATTGATCCTTTTGTTTTAAATTCTTACTAATCATAACTCCCAGATCCCTTTCGCAATCCGACTTCGCAATCACAACACCATCTAGCTCGTATCTTGTAACTCTATCATCATTACCTAACCTCAGAACTTTACATTTATCAGCATTAAACTGCATCTGCCAATCCTTTGACCATTTCAAAACCCTATCTAGATCAACTTGAAGTGATAGTGAGTCCTCCTCCGAATTAATTTCCCTACCGATTTTCGTATCATCGGCAAATTTGCAAATGTTGCTACTCAAACCTGAATCTAAATCATTTATATATATTATAAACAACAGAGGTCCCAGGACAGAGCCTTGAGGCACTCCACTTACAACATTTTCCCACTCTGACTTGATTCCATTTATACTAACTCTCTGTTTCCTTTGGTATAGCCATGCCCTAATCCAGCTTAATATAGCACCCCCAATACCATGAGACTCTATTTTTTTAATCAGTCTTTCATGTGGCACTGTATCAAAAGCTTTGCTAAAGTCAAGGTATACAACATCGCAATCCTTACCACTATCAACTGCCTCAACAATGCTAGAATAAAAAGATAACAAATTTGTTAAACATGAACGGCCATTTATAAAACCATGTTGCGACTCAATTATTAATTTATGTTTTTCAAGATGAAGACGAATTTTATTTGCTATTATAGATTCGAGTAACTTTCCCACAATAGACGTTAGGCTAATTGGTCGATAGTTAGACGCAAGTGATCTATCTCCTTTCTTAAAAACTGGTAACACATTAGCAACTTTCCAAAACTCTGGCACTCTGCCTGACTCTATTGATTTATTAAATATGGTTGACAGTGGGTCACAAAGCTCCTCTTTGCATTCTTTAAGCACCCTAGCAAACACTTCATCCGGCCCTGGGGATTTGTTTGGTTTGAGTTTTACTATTTGTTTAAGAACATCCTCCCTGGTAACTGCTAAACTCGTCAACCTGTCCTCGTCCCCACCCACATAGACTTGTTCGGCTGAAGGCATATTGTTAAGTTCCTCTTTAGTAAATACAGATACAAAATATTTATTAAAAATACTACTCATCTCTTCATCACTATCTGTTATTTGACCTGTCTCAGTTTTTAATGGACCTATCCTTTCCCTAGTCTTAGTACGATATAACTGAAAAAACCCTTTAGGATTTGTCTTTGCTTGCCCTGCTATGCGAACTTCATAGTTTCTTTTTGCTTTCCTTATCTCTTTTTTAACATTTCTAACCAGTTGTACGAATTCCTGTTCTAAAGTGACCTCCCCATTTTTAATCCTTTTGTACCAAGCTCTCTTTTTACCTATAAGGTTCTTCAAATTCTTTGTTATCCACTTTGGGTCATTAGTATACGATCTATTCAATTTGTATGGTATACTACGTTCCTGTGCTTTGTTTAGAATATTCTTAAATAAGTTATATATTGAATCCACATCGAAATCCCCATTTAAGTCACCTATCGCTGGGTTCATGTCTCGCTCCAAGACCGGCCCACACCCCATACCCAAGCCTTTCCAATCAATTTGACCCAAAAAATATTCTTAGGCTATTAAAATCAGCTTTTCGAAAATCTGGCACTTTAACAGAATTTTCTCCTACTGGTCTATTCCATTCTATGCTAAATCTGATTTCTTTGTGATCACTGCTCCCTAGCTCACTCCCTATTTCGATGTCATTAATTTGCGTTTCCCTGTTAGTTAACACTAAATCTAAAATATTATTTTCCCGTGTTGGTTCCTTAATGTGTTGCGTAAGAAAGCAATCGTCAATTAATTCTAGAAAATCTTCTGCTTCACTATTCCCTGTTTTGTTCAACCAGTTTATTCCGCTAAAATTAAAGTCACCCATGACATAAATACTGTTAGATCTAGATGCTCTAGATATTTCATCCCATAGATGCTTTGCTTCCATTCTGTCTAAATTTGGTGGCCTATATATTACTCCTATTATAATATTATTAGCTTTTTCGTTTAATTCAATCCAAATAGTTTCTGTGTGTGGCTCTGTTTTGATTCCCTCTTTGAGACTACATTTCAAATTGTCCCTAACATATATGGCTACTCCACCTCCTCGTCTAATATATCTATCTGTGTGAAATAGTTTAAATCCATATATTTGATATTCAGCTAATAGTTCTCTATTTTCTACATTCATCCACGTTTCGGTAAGTGCAATAATATCTATTTTTTCTGTGCAGACAAGAGCATTTAATTCGTTAATTTTATTTCTTAGACTTCTACTGTTAGTGTAATATACCCTAAGTGAATTGTTATTTTGCGGACCTTCTCTTTCCCTGATCGTTTTGCCAATTCCTTTCTCCCACAAACACATACTTTTATTACCTCCTACCTCCAAATCAATTCCCATACCTCTATCTACTAACAGTTTAAACCCAAACAAACACCTCTAACCACTTCTTCTAGCGAGTTCGCAACAGCAACAACCCCAGCTCTCGATAGATGCACCCCATCACGAGCATACATTTCATTTCTTCCATAGAAGTGTTCCCAGTTGTCTATGAAAGATATTGCATTTGATTTGCAATATCTTTCCAGCCGGCAATTGACACCAAGTGCCCTCGATATCCATTCATTTCCCACTCCCTTTCTTGGAAGAATGCCACATATGATCGGGATTCCTCCCTTGCTCCTAACTAACTCTATGGCTGTTTTATACCTCTGAATCAGTTCCTCACTCCTGACTCGACCAACATCATTTCCTCCCACGCTAATGCAAATAATGGGATTGTTCCCATTACCAGCCATAATATCATTCATGTTGTTTATAATATCACCAATGCCAGCTCCGGGATAGCAAACCCTTAACCTGTTCCCCCTATCTCTAGCACAAAACGTTCTATCCAAATACCTTATCTGGGAATCTCCCACAACTAATGTTTGCTTAGGTACTTCCTTTACTTTCTGAGGGGCCTGCGCTTCCTTTCTCTTCGTTGCTTTCCCTTTTGCGCGATCCACAGTCTCTCCACAGCACTCGTCCTCCAAAACGTCAAATGAATTTGAAGTTGCTATGGCGTTTGAAGGCGGCTTTATCAAAGTCTTCTTAAGGCCCCTGTCTTTCGCAACTCTAGGTGAACCACACCAGGTGTCTTGTTACTAACATAAGAACATAAGAACATAAGAACAAAGGTAACTGCAGAAGGCCTATTGGCCCATACGAGGCAGCTCCTATTCTATAACCACCCAATCCCACTCATATACTTGTCCAACCCGTGCTTGAAACAATCGAGGGACCCCACCTCCACAATGTTACGCGGCAATTGGTTCCACAAATCAACAACCCTGTTACTGAACCAATATTTACCCAAGTCTTTCCTGAATCTAAACTTATCCAATTTATACCCATTGTTTCGTGTTCTGTCCTGTGTTGATACTTTTAATACCCTATTAATATCCCCCCGGTTATGTCCATTCATCCACTTGTAAACCTCTATCATGTCACCCCTAACTCTTCGCCTTTCCAGTGAATGCAACTTAAGCTTTGTTAATCTTTCTTCATATGAAAGATTTCTAATTTGGGGAATTAACTTAGTCATCCTACGCTGGACACGTTCAAGTGAATTTATATCCATTCTATAATATGGCGACCAAAACTGAACTGCATAATCTAAATGGGGCCTAACTAGAGCAAGATATAGCTTGAGAACCACACCAGGTGTCTTGTTACTAACGCTGCGATTAATAAATCCAAGTGTCCGATTTGCCTTATTACGAACATTTATGCATTGATCCTTTTGTTTTAAATTCTTACTAATCATAACTCCCAGATCCCTTTCGCAATCCGACTTCGCAATCACAACACCATCTAGCTCGTATCTTGTAACTCTATCATCATTACCTAACCTCAGAACTTTACATTTATCAGCATTAAACTGCATCTGCCAATCCTTTGACCATTTCAAAACCCTATCTAGATCAACTTGAAGTGATAGTGAGTCCTCCTCCGAATTAATTTCCCTACCGATTTTCGTATCATCGGCAAATTTGCAACTGTTGCTACTCAAACCTGAATCTAAATCATTTATATATATTATAAACAACAGAGGTCCCAGGACAGAGCCTTGAGGCACTCCACTTACAACATTTTCCCACTCTGACTTGATTCCATTTATACTAACTCTCTGTTTCCTTTGGTATAGCCATGCCCTAATCCAGCTTAATATAGCACCCCCAATACCATGAGACTCTATTTTTTTAATCAGTCTTTCATGTGGCACTGTATCAAAAGCTTTGCTAAAGTCAAGGTATACAACATCGCAATCCTTACCACTATCAACTGCCTCAACAATGCTAGAATAAAAAGATAACAAATTTGTTAAACATGAACGGCCATTTATAAAACCATGTTGCGACTCAATTATTAATTTATGTTTTTCAAGATGAAGACGAATTTTATTTGCTATTATAGATTCGAGTAACTTTCCCACAATAGACGTTAGGCTAATTGGTCGATAGTTAGACGCAAGTGATCTATCTCCTTTCTTAAAAACTGGTATCACATTAGCAACTTTCCAAAACTCTGGCACTCTGCCTGACTCTATTGATTTATTAAATATGGTTGACAGTGGGTCACAAAACTCCTCTTTGCATTCTTTAAGCACCCTGGCAAACACTTCATCCGGCCCTGGGGATTTGTTTGGTTTGAGTTTTACTATTTGTTTAAGAACATCCTCCCTGGTAACTGCTAAACTCGTCAACCTGTCCTCGTCCCCACCCACATAGACTTGTTCGGCTGAAGGCATATTGTTAAGTTCCTCTTTAAGTTGGATAGAACGTTTTGTGCTATTGGATAGAACGTTTTGTGCTAGAGATAGGGGGAACAGGTTAAGGGTTTGCTATCCCGGAGCTGGCATTGGTGATATTATAAACAACATGAATGATATTATGGCTGGTAATGGGAACAATCCCATTATTTGCATTAGCGTGGGAGGAAATGATGTTGGTCGAGTCAGGAGTGAGGAACTGATTCAGAGGTATAAAACAGCCATAGAGTTAGTTAGGAGCAAGGGAGGAATCCCGATCATATGTGGCATTCTTCCAAGAAAGGGAGTGGGAAATGAATGGATATCGAGGGCACTTGGTGTCAATTGCCGGCTGGAAAGATATTGCAAATCAAATGCAATATCTTTCATAGACAACTGGGAACACTTCTATGGAAGAAATGAAATGTATGCTCGTGATGGGGTGCATCTATCGAGAGCTGGGGTTGTTGCTGTTGCGAACTCGCTAGAAGAAGTGGTTAGAGGTGTTTGTTTGGGTTTAAACTGTTAGTAGATAGAGGTATGGGAATTGATTTGGAGGAAGGAGGTAATAAAAGTATGTGTTTGTGGGAGAAAGGAATTGGCAAAACGATCAGGGAAAGAGAAGGTCCGCAAAATAACAATTCACTTAGGGTATATTACACTAACAGTAGAAGTCTAAGAAATAAAATTAACGAATTAAATGCTCTTGTCTGCACAGAAAAAATAGATATTATTGCACTTACCGAAACGTGGATGAATGTAGAAAATAGAGAACTATTAGCTGAATATCAAATATATGGATTTAAACTATTTCACACAGATAGATATATTAGACGAGGAGGTGGAGTAGCCATATATGTTAGGGACAATTTGAAATGTAGTCTCAAAGAGGGAATCAAAACAGAGCCACACACAGAAACTATTTGGATTGAATTAAACGAAAAAGCTAATAATATTATAATAGGAGTAATATATAGGCCACCAAATTTAGACAGAATGGAAGCAAAGCATCTATGGGATGAAATATCTAGAGCATCTAGATCTAACAGTATTTATGTCATGGGTGACTTTAATTTTAGCGGAATAAACTGGTTGAACAAAACAGGGAATAGTGAAGCAGAAGATTTTCTAGAATTAATTGACGATTGCTTTCTTACGCAACACATTAAGGAACCAACACGGGAAAATAATATTTTAGACTTAGTGTTAACTAACAGGGAAACGCAAATTAATGACATCGAAATAGGGAGTGAGCTAGGGAGCAGTGATCACAAAGAAATCAGATTTAGCATAGAATGGAATAGACCAGTAGGAGAAAATTCTGTTAAAGTGCCAGATTTTCGAAAAGCTGATTTTAATAGCCTAAGAAATTTTTTGGGTCAAATTGATTGGAATGGCTTGGGTATGGGGTGTGGGCCGGTCTTGGAGCGAGACATGAACCCAGCGATAGGTGACTTAAATGGGGATTTCGATGTGGATTCAATATATAACTTATTTAAGAATATTCTAAACAAAGCACAGGAACGTAGTATACCATACAAATTGAATAGATCGTATACTAATGACCCAAAGTGGATAACAAAGAATTTGAAGAACCTTATAGGTAAAAAGAGAGCTTGGTACAAAAGGATTAAAAATGGGGAGGTCACTTTAGAACAGGAATTCGTACAACTGGTTAGAAATGTTAAAAAAGAGATAAGGAAAGCAAAAAGAAACTATGAAGTTCGCATAGCAGGGCAAGCAAAGACAAATCCTAAAGGGTTTTTTCAGTTATATCGTACTAAGACTAGGGAAAGGATAGGTCCATTAAAAACTGAGACAGGTCAAATAACAGATAGTGATGAAGAGATGAGTAGTATTTTTAATAAATATTTTGTATCTGTATTTACTAAAGAGGAACTTAACAATATGCCTTCAGCCGAACAAGTCTATGTGGGTGGGGACGAGGACAGGTTGACGAGTTTAGCAGTTACCAGGGAGGATGTTCTTAAACAAATAGTAAAACTCAAACCAAACAAATCCCCAGGGCCGGATGAAGTGTTTGCTAGGGTGCTTAAAGAATGCAAAGAGGAGCTTTGTGACCCACTGTCAACCATATTTAATAAATCAATAGAGTCAGGCAGAGTGCCAGAGTTTTGGAAAGTTGCTAATGTGATACCAGTTTTTAAGAAAGGAGATAGATCACTTGCGTCTAACTATCGACCAATTAGCCTAACGTCTATTGTGGGAAAGTTACTCGAATCTATAATAGCAAATAAAATTCGTCTTCATCTTGAAAAACATAAATTAATAATTGAGTCGCAACATGGTTTTATAAATGGCCGTTCATGTTTAACAAATTTGTTATCTTTTTATTCTAGCATTGTTGAGGCAGTTGATAGTGGTAAGGATTGCGATGTTGTATACCTTGACTTTAGCAAAGCTTTTGATACAGTGCCACATGAAAGACTGATTAAAAAAATAGAGTCTCATGGTATTGGGGGTGCTATATTAAGCTGGATTAGGGCATGGCTATACCAAAGGAAACAGAGAGTTAGTATAAATGGAATCAAGTCAGAGTGGGAAAATGTTGTAAGTGGAGTGCCTCAAGGCTCTGTCCTGGGACCTCTGTTGTTTATAATATATATAAATGATTTAGATTCAGGTTTGAGTAGCAACATTTGCAAATTTGCCGATGATACGAAAATCGGTAGGGAAATTAATTCGGAGGAGGACTCACTATCACTTCAAGTTGATCTAGATAGGGTTTTGAAATGGTCAAAGGATTGGCAGATGCAGTTTAATGCTGATAAATGTAAAGTTCTGAGGTTAGGTATTGATGATAGAGTTACAAGATACGAGCTAGATGGTGTTGTGATTGCGAAGTCGGATTGCGAAAGGGATCTGGGAGTTATGATTAGTAAGAATTTAAAACAAAAGGATCAATGCATAAATGTTCGTAATAAGGCAAATCGGACACTTGGATTTATTAATCGCAGCGTTAGTAACAAGACACCTGGTGTGGTTCTCAAGCTATATCTTGCTCTAGTTAGGCCCCATTTAGATTATGCAGTTCAGTTTTGGTCGCCATATTATAGAATGGATATAAATTCACTTGAACGTGTCCAGCGTAGGATGACTAAGTTAATTCCCCAAATTAGAAATCTTTCATATGAAGAAAGATTAACAAAGCTTAAGTTGCATTCACTGGAAAGGCGAAGAGTTAGGGGTGACATGATAGAGGTTTACAAGTGGATGAATGGACATAACCGGGGGGATATTAATAGGGTATTAAAAGTATCAACACAGGACAGAACACGAAACAATGGATATAAATTGGATAAGTTTAGATTTAGGAAAGACTTGGGTAAATACTGGTTCAGTAACAGGGTTGTTGATTTGTGGAACCAATTGCCGCGTAACATTGTGGAGGTGGGGTCCCTCGATTGTTTCAAGCACGGGTTGGACAAGTATATGAGTGGGATTGGGTGGTTATAGAATAGGAGCTGCCTCGTATGGGCCAATGGGCCTTCTGCAGTTACCTTTGTTCTTATGTTCTTATGTTCTTATGTTTAGTAAATACAGATACAAAATATTTATTAAAAATACTACTCATCTCTTCATCACTATCTGTTATTTGACCTGTCTCAGTTTTTAATGGACCTATCCTTTCCCTAGTCTTAGTACGATATAACTGAAAAAACCCTTTAGGATTTGTCTTTGCTTGCCCTGCTATGCGAACTTCATAGTTTCTTTTTGCTTTCCTTATCTCTTTTTTAACATTTCTAACCAGTTGTACGAATTCCTGTTCTAAAGTGACCTCCCCATTTTTAATCCTTTTGTACCAAGCTCTCTTTTTACCTATAAGGTTCTTCAAATTCTTTGTTATCCACTTTGGGTCATTAGTATTCGATCTATTCAATTTGTATGGTATACTACGTTCCTGTGCTTTGTTTAGAATATTCTTAAATAAGTTATATATTGAATCCACATCGAAATCCCCATTTAAGTCACCTATCGCTGGGTTCATGTCTCGCTCCAAGACCGGCCCACACCCCATACCCAAGACTTTCCAATCAATTTGACCCAAAAAATTTCTTAGGCTATTAAAATCAGCTTTTCGAAAATCTGGCACTTTAACAGAATTTTCTCCTACTGGTCTATTCCATTCTATGCTAAATCTGATTTCTTTGTGATCACTGCTCCCTAGCTCACTCCCTATTTCGATGTCATTAATTTGCGTTTCCCTGTTAGTTAATACTAAATCTAAAATATTATTTTCCCGTGTTGGTTCCTTAATGTGTTGCGTAAGAAAGCAATCGTCAATTAATTCTAGAAAAACTTCTGCTTCACTATTCCCTGTTTTGTTCAACCAGTTTATTCCGCTAAAATTAAAGTCACCCATGACATAAATACTGTTAGATCTAGATGCTCTAGATATTTCATCCCATAGATGCTTTGCTTCCATTCTGTCTAAATTTGGTGGCCTATATATTACTCCTATTATAATATTATTAGCTTTTTCGTTTAATTCAATCCAAATAGTTTCTGTGTGTGGCTCTGTTTTGATTCCCTCTTTGAGACTACATTTCAAATTGTCCCTAACATATATGGCTACTCCACCTCCTCGTCTAATATATCTATCTGTGTGAAATAGTTTAAATCCATATATTTGATATTCAGCTAATAGTTCTCTATTTTCTACATTCATCCACGTTTCGGTAAGTGCAATAATATCTATTTTTTCTGTGCAGACAAGAGCATTTAATTCGTTAATTTTATTTCTTAGACTTCTACTGTTAGTGTAATATACCCTAAGTGAATTGTTATTTTGCGGACCTTCTCTTTCCCTGATCGTTTTGCCAATTCCTTTCTCCCACAAACACATACTTTTATTACCTCCTTCCTCCAAATCAATTCCCATACCTCTATCTACTAACAGTTTAAACCCAAACAAACACCTCTAACCACTTCCTCTAACGAGTTCGCAACAGCAACAACCCCAGCTCTCGATAGATGCACCCCATCACGAGCATACATTTCATTTCTTCCATAGAAGTGTTCCCAGTTGTCTATGAAAGATATTGCATTTGATTTGCAATATCTTTCCAGCCGGCAATTGACACCAAGTGCCCTCGATATCCATTCATTTCCCACTCCCTTTCTTGGAAGAATGCCACATATGATCGGGATTCCTCCCTTGCTCCTAACTAACTCTATGGCTGTTTTATACCTCTGAATCAGTTCCTCACTCCTAACTCGACCAACATCATTTCCTCCCACGCTAATGCAAATAATGGGATTGTTCCCATTACCAGCCATAATATCATTCATGTTGTTTATAATATCACCAATGCCAGCTCCGGGATAGCAAACCCTTAACCTGTTCCCCCTATCTCTAGCACAAAACGTTCTATCCAAATACCTTATCTGGGAATCTCCCACAACTAATGTTTGCTTAGGTACTTCCTTTACTTTCTGAGGGGCCTGCGCTTCCTTTCTCTTCGTTGCTTTCCCTTTTGCGCGATCCACAGTCTCTCCACAGCACTCGTCCTCCAAAACGTCAAATGAATTAGAAGTTGCTATGGCGTTTGAAGGCGGCTTTATCAAAGTCTTCTTAAGGCCCCTGTCTTTCACAACTCTCCAAGACGAGGTCCCTTTACTGCTGGTCTCCTCCTTCGTTACTTCTCGTTGTTTTTTGAGCTGACGCACCTCCTCCCGCAGAGAGTCCAACTCTGTCCTCAGGGCTCCCACTAGAGTCACCAGGTCCTTAACTACAACTTCCATATTGCAATGATAATATAACAACACTCAGGAGCTCCGGTTAACACAACCTCTCACTGTGACTTCACCTGACCGACTGCGATTAATAAATCCAAGTGTCCGATTTGCCTTATTACGAACATTTATGCATTGATCCTTTTGTTTTAAACTCTTACTAATCACAACTCCTAGATCCCTTTCGCAATCCGACTTCGCAATCACAACACCATCTAGCTCGTATCTTGTAACTCTATCATAAGAACATAAGAACAAAGGTAACTGCAGAAGGCCTATTGGCCCATACGAGGCAGCTCCTATTCTATAACCACCCAATCCCACTCATATACTTGTCCAACCCGTGCTTGAAACAATCGAGGGACCACACCTCCACAATGTTACGCGGCAATTGGTTCCACAAATCAACAACCCTGTTACTGAACCAGTATTTACCCAAGTCTTTCCTAAATCTAAACTTATCCAATTTATATCCATTGTTTCGTGTTCTGTCCTAAGAACATAAGAACAAAGGTAACTGCAGAAGGCCTATTGGCCCATACGAGGCAGCTCCTATTCTATAACCACCCAATCCCACTCATATACTTGTCCAACCCGTGCTTGAAACAATCGAGGGACCCCACCTCCACAATGTTACGCGGCAATTGGTTCCACAAATCAACAACCCTGTTACTGAACCAGTATTTACCCAAGTCTTTCCTAAATCTAAACTTATCCAATTTATACCCATTGTTTCGTGTTCTGTCCTGTGTTGATACTTTTAATACCCTATTAATATCCCCCCGGTTATGTCCATTCATCCACTTGTAAACCTCTATCATGTCACCCCTAACTCTTCGCCTTTCCAGTGAATGCAACTTAAGCTTTGTTAATCTTTCTTCATATGAAAGATTTCTAATTTGGGGAATTAACTTAGTCATCCTACGCTGGACACGTTCAAGTGAATTTATATCCATTCTATAATATGGCGACCAAAACTGAACTGCATAATCTAAATGGGGCCTAACTAGAGCAAGATATAGCTTGAGAACCACACCAGGTGTCTTGTTACTAACGCTGCGATTAATAAATCCAAGTGTCCGATTTGCCTTATTACGAACATTTATGCATTGATCCTTTTGTTTTAAATTCTTACTAATCATAACTCCCAGATCCCTTTCGCAATCCGACTTCGCAATCACAACACCATCTAGCTCGTATCTTGTAACTCTATCATCATTACCTAACCTCAGAACTTTACATTTATCAGCATTAAACTGCATCTGCCAATCCTTTGACCATTTCAAAACCCTATCTAGATCAACTTGAAGTGATAGTGAGTCCTCCTCCGAATTAATTTCCCTACCGATTTTCGTATCATCGGCAAATTTGCAAATGTTGCTACTCAAACCTGAATCTAAATCATTTATATATATTATAAACAACAGAGGTCCCAGGACAGAGCCTTGAGGCACTCCACTTACAACATTTTCCCACTCTGACTTGATTCCATTTATACTAACTCTCTGTTTCCTTTGGTATAGCCATGCCCTAATCCAGCTTAATATAGCACCCCCAATACCATGAGACTCTATCTTTTTAATCAGTCTTTCATGTGGCACTGTATCAAAAGCTTTGCTAAAGTCAAGATATACAACATCGCAATCCTTACCACTATCAACTGCCTCAACAATGCTAGCATAAAAAGATAACAAATTTGTTAAACATGAACGGCCATTTATAAAACCATGTTGCGACTCAATTATTAATTTATGTTTTTCAAGATGAAGACGAATTTTATTTGCTATTATAGATTCGAGTAACTTTCCCACAATAGACGTTAGGCTAATTGGTCGATAGTTAGACGCAAGTGATCTATCTCCTTTCTTAAAAACTGGTATCACATTAGCAACTTTCCAAAACTCTGGCACTCTGCCTGACTCTATTGATTTATTAAATATGGTTGACAGTGGGTCACAAAGCTCCTCTTTGCATTCTTTAAGCACCCTGGCAAACACTTCATCCGGCCCTGGGGATTTGTTTGGTTTGAGTTTTACTATTTGTTTAAGAACATCCTCCCTGGTAACTGCTAAACTCGTCAACCTGTCCTCGTCCCCACCCACATAGACTTGTTCGGCTGAAGGCATATTGTTAAGTTCCTCTTTAGTAAATACAGATACAAAATATTTATTAAAAATACTACTCATCTCTTCATCACTATCTGTTATTTGACCTGTCTCAGTTTTTAATGGACCTATCCTTTCCCTAGTCTTAGTACGATATAACTGAAAAAACCCTTTAGGATTTGTCTTTGTTTGCCCTGCTATGCGAACTTCATAGTTTCTTTTTGCTTTCCTTATCTCTTTTTTAACATTTCTAACCAGTTGTACGAATTCCTGTTCTAAAGTGACCTCCCCATTTTTAATCCTTTTGTACCAAGCTCTCTTTTTACCTATAAGGTTCTTCAAATTCTTTGTTATCCACTTTGGGTCATTAGTATTCGATCTATTCAATTTGTATGGTATACTACGTTCCTGTGCTTTGTTTAGAATATTCTTAAATAAGTTATATATTGAATCCACATCGAAATCCCCATTTAAGTCACCTATCGCTGGGTTCATGTCTCGCTCCAAGACCGGCCCACACCCCATACCCAAGACTTTCCAATCAATTTGACCCAAAAAATTTCTTAGGCTATTAAAATCAGCTTTTCGAAAATCTGGCACTTTAACAGAATTTTCTCCTACTGGTCTATTCCATTCTATGCTAAATCTGATTTCTTTGTGATCACTGCTCCCTAGCTCACTCCCTATTTCGATGTCATTAATTTGCGTTTCCCTGTTAGTTAACACTAAATCTAAAATATTATTTTCCCGAGTTGGTTCCTTAATGTGTTGCGTAAGAAAGCAATCGTCAATTAATTCTAGAAAATCTTCTGCTTCACTATTCCCTGTTTTGTTCAACCAGTTTATTCCGCTAAAATTAAAGTCACCCATGACATAAATACTGTTAGATCTAGATGCTCTAGATATTTCATCCCATAGATGCTTTGCTTCCATTCTGTCTAAATTTGGTGGCCTATATATTACTCCTATTATAATATTATTAGCTTTTTCGTTTAATTCAATCCAAATAGTTTCTGTGTGTGGCTCTGTTTTGATTCCCTCTTTGAGACTACATTTCAAATTGTCCCTAACATATATGGCTACTCCACCTCCTCGTCTAATATATCTATCTGTGTGAAATAGTTTAAATCCATATATTTGATATTCAGCTAATAGTTCTCTATTTTCTACATTCATCCACGTTTCGGTAAGTGCAATAATATCTATTTTTTCTGTGCAGACAAGAGCATTTAATTCGTTAATTTTATTTCTTAGACTTCTACTGTTAGTGTAATATACCCTAAGTGAATTGTTATTTTGCGGACCTTCTCTTTCCCTGATCGTTTTGCCAATTCCTTTCTCCTACAAACACATACTTTTATTACCTCCTTCCTCCAAATCAATTCCCATACCTCTATCTACTAACAGTTTAAACCCAAACAAACACCTCTAACCACTTCTTCTAACGAGTTCGCAACAGCAACAACCCCAGCTCTTGATAGATGCACCCCATCACGAGCATACATTTCATTTCTTCCATAGAAGTGTTCCCAGTTGTCTATGAAAGATATTGCATTTGATTTGCAATATCTTTCCAGCCGGCAATTGACACCAAGTGCCCTCGATATCCATTCATTTCCCACTCCCTTTCTTGGAAGAATGCCACATATGATCGGGATTCCTCCCTTGCTCCTAACTAACTCTATGGCTGTTTTATACCTCTGAATCAGTTCCTCACTCCTAACTCGACCAACATCATTTCCTCCCACGCTAATGCAAATAATGGGATTGTTCCCATTACCAGCCATAATATCATTCATGTTGTTTATAATATCACCAATGCCAGCTCCGGGATAGCAAACCCTTAACCTGTTCCCCCTATCTCTAGCACAAAACGTTCTATCCAAATACCTTATCTGGGAATCTCCCACAACTAATGTTTGCTTAGGTACTTCCTTTACTTTCTGAGGGGCCTGTGTTGATACTTTTAATACCCTATTAATATCCCCCCGGTTATGTCCATTCATCCACTTGTAAACCTCTATCATGTCACCCCTAACTCTTCGCCTTTCCAGTGAATGCAACTTAAGCTTTGTTAATCTTTCTTCATATGAAAGATTTCTAATTTGGGGAATTAACTTAGTCATCCTACGCTGGACACGTTCAAGTGAATTTATATCCATTCTATAATATGGCGACCAAAACTGAACTGCATAATCTAAATGGGGCCTAACTAGAGCAAGATATAGCTTGAGAACCACACCAGGTGTCTTGTTACTAACGCTTCGATTAATAAATCCAAGTGTCCGATTTGCCTTATTACGAACATTTATGCATTGATCCTTTTGTTTTAAATTTTTACTAATCATAACTCCCAGATCCCTTTCGCAATCCGACTTCGCAATCACAACACCATCTAGCTCGTATCTTGTAACTCTATCATCATTACCTAACCTCAGAACTTTACATTTATCAGCATTAAACTGCATCTGCCAATCCTTTGACCATTTCAAAACCCTATCTAGATCAACTTGAAGTGATAGTGAGTCCTCCTCCGAATTAATTTCCCTACCGATTTTCGTATCATCGGCAAATTTGCAAATGTTGCTACTCAAACCTGAATCTAAATCATTTATATATATTATAAACAACAGAGGTCCCAGGACAGAGCCTTGAGGCACTCCACTTACAACATTTTCCCACTCTGACTTGATTCCATTTATACTAACTCTCTGTTTCCTTTGGTATAGCCATGCCCTAATCCAGCTTAATATAGCACCCCCAATACCATGAGACTCTATTTTTTTAATCAGTCTTTCATGTGGCACTGTATCAAAAGCTTTGCTAAAGTCAAGGTATACAACATCGCAATCCTTACCACTATCAACTGCCTCAACAATGCTAGAATAAAAAGATAACAAATTTGTTAAACATGAACGGCCATTTATAAAACCATGTTGCGACTCAATTATTAATTTATGTTTTTCAAGATGAAGACGAATTTTATTTGCTATTATAGATTCGAGTAACTTTCCCACAATAGACGTTAGGCTAATTGGTCGATAGTTAGACGCAAGTGATCTATCTCCTTTCTTAAAAACTGGTATCACATTAGCAACTTTCCAAAACTCTGGCACTCTGCCTGACTCTATTGATTTATTAAATATGGTTGACAGTGGGTCACAAAGCTCCTCTTTGCATTCTTTAAGCACCCTAGCAAACACTTCATCCGGCCCTGGGGATTTGTTTGGTTTGAGTTTTACTATTTGTTTAAGAACATCCTCCCTGGTAACTGCTAAACTCGTCAACCTGTCCTCGTCCCCACCCACATAGACTTGTTCGGCTGAAGGCATATTGTTAAGTTCCTCTTTAGTAAATACAGATACAAAATATTTATTAAAAATACTACTCATTTCTTCATCACTATCTGTTATTTGACCTGTCTCAGTTTTTAATGGACCTATCCTTTCCCTAGTCTTAGTACGATATAACTGAAAAAACCCTTTAGGATTTGTCTTTGCTTGCCCTGCTATGCGAACTTCATAGTTTCTTTTTGCTTTCCTTATCTCTTTTTTAACATTTCTAACCAGTTGTACGAATTCCTGTTCTAAAGTGACCTCCCCATTTTTAATCCTTTTGTACCAAGCTCTCTTTTTACCTATAAGGTTCTTCAAATTCTTTGTTATCCACTTTGGGTCATTAGTATACGATCTATTCAATTTGTATGGTATACTACGTTCCTGTGCTTTGTTTAGAATATTCTTAAATAAGTTATATATTGAATCCACATCGAAATCCCCATTTAAGTCACCTATCGCTGGGTTCATGTCTCGCTCCAAGACCGGCCCACACCCCATACCCAAGCTTTTCCAATCAATTTGACCCAAAAAATTTCTTAGGCTATTAAAATCAGCTTTTCGAAAATCTGGCACTTTAACAGAATTTTCTCCTACTGGTCTATTCCATTCTATGCTAAATCTGATTTCTTTGTGATCACTGCTCCCTAGCTCACTCCCTATTTCGATGTCATTAATTTGCGTTTCCCTGTTAGTTAACACTAAATCTAAAATATTATTTTCCCGTGTTGGTTCCTTAATGTGTTGCGTAAGAAAGCAATCGTCAATTAATTCTAGAAAATCTTCTGCTTCACTATTCCCTGTTTTGTTCAACCAGTTTATTCCGCTAAAATTAAAGTCACCCATGACATAAATACTGTTAGATCTAGATGCTCTAGATATTTCATCCCATAGATGCTTTGCTTCCATTCTGTCTAAATTTGGTGGCCTATATATTACTCCTATTATAATATTATTAGCTTTTTCGTTTAATTCAATCCAAATAGTTTCTGTGTGTGGCTCTGTTTTGATTCCCTCTTTGAGACTACATTTCAAATTGTCCCTAACATATATGGCTACTCCACCTCCTCGTCTAATATATCTATCTGTGTGAAATAGTTTAAATCCATATATTTGATATTCAGCTAATAGTTCTCTATTTTCTACATTCATCCACGTTTCGGTAAGTGCAATAATATCTATTTTTTCTGTGCAGACAAGAGCATTTAATTCGTTAATTTTATTTCTTAGACTTCTACTGTTAGTGTAATATACCCTAAGTGAATTGTTATTTTGCGGACCTTCTCTTTCCCTGATCGTTTTGCCAATTCCTTTCTCCCACAAACACATACTTTTATTACCTCCTTCCTCCAAATCAATTCCCATACCTCTATCTACTAACAGTTTAAACCCAAACAAACACCTCTAACCACTTCTTCTAGCGAGTTCGCAACAGCAACAACCCCAGCTCTCGATAGATGCACCCCATCACGAGCATACATTTCATTTCTTCCATAGAAGTGTTCCCAGTTGTCTATGAAAGATATTGCATTTGATTTGCAATATCTTTCCAGCCGGCAATTGACACCAAGTGCCCTCGATATCCATTCATTTCCCACTCCCTTTCTTGGAAGAATGCCACATATGATCGGGATTCCTCCCTTGCTCCTAACTAACTCTATGGCTGTTTTATACCTCTGAATCAGTTCCTCACTCCTGACTCGACCAACATCATTTCCTCCCACGCTAATGCAAATAATGGGATTGTTCCCATTACCAGCCATAATATCATTCATGTTGTTTATAATATCACCAATGCCAGCTCCGGGATAGCAAACCCTTAACCTGTTCCCCCTATCTCTAGCACAAAACGTTCTATCCAAATACCTTATCTGGGAATCTCCCACAACTAATGTTTGCTTAGGTACTTCCTTTACTTTCTGAGGGGCCTGCGCTTCCTTTCTCTTCGTTGCTTTCCCTTTTGCGCGATCCACAGTCTCTCCACAGCTCTCGTCCTCCAAAACGTCAAATGAATTTGAAGTTGCTATGGCGTTTGAAGGCGGCTTTATCAAAGTCTTCTTAAGGCCCCTGTCTTTCGCAACTCTCCAAGACGAGGTCCCATTACTGCTGGTCTCCTCCTTCGTTACTTCTCGTTGTTTTTTAAGCTGACGCACCTCCTCCCGCAGAGAGTCCAACTCTGTCCTCAGGGCTCCCACTAGAGTCACCAGGTCCTTCACTACAACTTCCATATTTGCTATGATAATATAACAACACTCAGGAGCTCCGGTTAACACAACCTCTCACTGTGACTTCACCTGACCGACTCTCAGGTGAAGTCACAGTGTAATCATAATTACCTAACCTCAGAACTTTACATTTATCAGCATTAAACTGCATCTGCCAATCCTTTGACCATTTCAAAACCCTATCTAGATCAACTTGAAGTAATAGTGAGTCCTCCTCCGAATTAATTTCCCTACCGATTTTCGTATCATCGGCAAATTTGCAAATGTTGCTACTCAAACCAGAATCTAAATCATTTATATATATTATAAACAACAGAGGTCCCAGGACAGAGCCTTGAGGCACTCCACTTACCACATTTTCCCACTCTGACTTGACTCTATTTATACTAACTCTCAGTTTCCTTTGGAATAGCCATGCCCTAATCCAGCTTAATATAGCACCCCCAATACCATGAGACTATCTTTTTAACTATCACTATCAACTATCAACCACTATCAGTTGATCCACTATCAACTGCCTCAACTATCCTAGAATAAAAAGATAACAAATTTGTTAAACATGAATGGCCATTTATAAAACCATGTTGCGACTCAATTATTAATTTATGTTTTTCAAGATGAAGACGGATTTTATTTGCTATTATAGATTCGAGTAACTTTCCCACAATAGACGTTAGGGTAATTGGTCGATAGTTAGACGCAAGTGATCTATCTCCTTTCTTAAAAACTGATATCATATTAGCAACTTTCCAAAACTCTGGCACTCTGCCTGACTCTATTGATTTATTAAATATGGTTGACAGTGGGTCACAAAGCTCCTCTTTGCATTCTTTAAGCACCCTGGCAAACACTTCATCCGGCCCTGGGGATTTGTTTGGTTTGAGTTTTACTATTTGTTTAAGAACATCCTCCCTGGTAACTGTTAAACTCGTCATCCTGTCCTCGTCCCCACCCACATAGACTTGTTCGGCTGAAGGCATATTGTTAAGTTCCTCTTTAGTAAATACAGATACAAAATATTTATTAAAAATACTACTCATCTCTTCATCACTATCAGTTGTTTGACCTGTCTCAGTTTTTAATGGACCTATCCTCTCCCTAGTCTTAGTACGATATAACTGAAAAAACCCTTTAGGATTTGTCTTTGCTTGCCCTGCTATGCGAACTTCATAATTTCTTTTTGCTTTCCTTATCTCTTTTTTAACATTTCTAACCAGTTGTACGAATTCCTGTTCTAAAGTGACCTTATAGAGAACTATTAGCTGAATATCAGATAAATTGATTTAAACTATTTCACACAGATAGATATATTAGACGAGGAGGGGGAGTAGCCATATATGTTAGGGACAATTTGAAATGTAGTCTCAAAGAGGGAATCAAAACTGAGCCACACTCAGAAACTATTTGGATAGAATTATACGAAAAAGCATAATATTATAATAGGAGTTATATATAGGCCAACAAATTTAGACAGAATGGAAGCAAAGCATCTATGGGATGAAATATCTAGGGCATATAGATCTAACAGTATTTACGTCATGGGTGACTTTAATTTTAGTGGAATAAACTGGTTGAACAAAACAGGGAATAGTGAAGCAGAAGATTTTCTAGAATTAATTGACGATTGCTTTCTTACGCAACACATTAAGGAACCAACACGGGAAAATAATATTTTAAATTTAGTGTTAACTAACAGGGAAACACAAATTAATGACATCGAAATAGGGAGTGAGCTAGGGAACAGTGATCACAAAAAAATCAGATTTAGCATAGAATGGAATAGACCTGTAGGAGAAAATTCTGTTAAAGTGCCAGATTTTCGAAAAGCTGATTTTAATAGCCTAAGAAATTCTTTGGGTCAAATTGATTGGAAAGTCTTGGGTATGGGGTGGGGGCCGATCTTGGAGCGAGACATGAACCCAGCGATAGGTGACGTAAATGGGGATTTCGATGTGGATTCAATATATAACTTATTTAAGAATGTTCTAAACAAAGCACAGGAACGTAGTATACAATACAAATTGAATAGATCGAATACTAATGACCCAAAGTGGATAACAAAGAATTTGAAGAACCTTATAGGTAAAAAGAGAGCTTGGTACAAAAGGATTAAAAATGGGGAGGTCACTTTAGAACAGGAATTCGTACAACTGGTTAGAAATGTTAAAAAAGAGACAAGGAAAGCAAAAAGAAACTATGAAGTTCGTATAGCAGGGCAAGCAAAGACAAATCCTAAAGGTTTTTTTCAGTTATATCGTACTAAGACTAGGGAAAGGATAGGTCCATTAAAAACTGAGACAGGTCAAATAACAGATAGTGATGAAGAGATGAGTAGTATTTTTAATAAATATTTTGTATCTGTATTTACTAAAGAGGAACTTAACAATATGACTTCAGTCGAACAAGTCTATGTGGGTAGGGACGAGGACAGGTTGACGAGTTTAGCAATTACCAGGGAGGATGTTCTTAAACAAATAGTAAAACTCAAACCAAACAAATCCCCAGGGCCGGATGAAGTGTTTGCCAGGGTGCTTAAAGAATGCAAAGAGGAGCTTTGTGACCCACTGTCAACCATATTTAATAAATCAATAGAGTCAGGCAGAGTGCCAGAGTTTTGGAAAGTTGCTAATGTGATACCAGTTTTTAAGAAAGGAGATAGATCACTTGCGTCTAACTATCGACCAATTACCCTAACGTCTATTGTGGGAAAGTTACTCGAATCATGTCTTCCAAGAAAGGGAGTGGGAAATGAATGGATATCGAGGGCACTTGGTGTCAATTGCCGGCTGGAAAGATATTGCAAATCAAATGCAATATCTTTCATAGACAACTGGGAACACTTCTATGGAAAAAAATGAAATGTATGCTCGTGATGGGGTGCATCTATCGAGAGCTGGGGTTGTTGCTGTTGCGAACTCGTTGGAAGAAGTGGTTAGAGGTGTTTGTTTGGGTTTAAACTGTTAGTAGATAGAGGTATGGGAATTGATTTGGAGGAAGGAGGTAATAAAAGTATGTGTTTGTGGGAGAAAGGAATTGGCAAAACGATCAGGGAAAGAGAAGGTCCGCAAAATAACAATTCACTTAGGGTATATTACACTAACAGTAGAAGTCTAAGAAATAAAATTAACGAATTAAATGCTCTTGTCTGCACAGAAAAAATAGATATTATTGCACTTACCGAAACGTGGATGAATGTAGAAAATAGAGAACTATTAGCTGAATATCAAATATATGGATTTAAACTATTTCACTCAGATAGATATATTAGACGAGGAGGTGGAGTAGCCATATATGTTAGGGACAATTTGAAATGTAGTCTCAAAGAGGGAATCAAAACAGAGCCACACACAGAAACTATTTGGATAGAATTAAACGAAAAAGCAAATAATATTATAATAGGAGTAATATATAGGCCACCAAATTTAGACAGAATGGAAGCAAAGCACCTATGGGATGAAATATCTAGAGCATCTAGATCTAACAGTATTTATGTCATGGGTGACTTTAATTTTAGCGGAATAAACTGGTTGAACAAAACAGGGAATAGTGAAGCAGAAGATTTTCTAGAATTAATTGACGATTGCTTTCTTACGCAACACATTAAGGAACCAACACGGGAAAATAATATTTTAAATTTAGTGTTAACTAACAGGGAAACACAAATTAATGACATCGAAATAGGGAGTGAGCTAGGGAACAGTGATCACAAAAAAATCAGATTTAGCATAGAATGGAATAGACCAGTAGGAGAAAATTCTGTTAAAGTGCCAGATTTTCGAAAAGCTGATTTTAATAGCCTAAGAAATTCTTTGGGTCAAATTGATTGGAAAGTCTTGGGTATGGGGTGGGGGCCGATCTTGGAGCGAGACATGAACCCAGCGATAGGTGACGTAAATGGGGATTTCGATGTGGATTCAATATATAACTTATTTAAGAATGTTCTAAACAAAGCACAGGAACGTAGTATACAATACAAATTGAATAGATCGAATACTAATGACCCAAAGTGGATAACAAAGAATTTGAAGAACCTTATAGGTAAAAAGAGAGCTTGGTACAAAAGGATTAAAAATGGGGAGGTCACTTTAAAACAGGAATTCGTACAACTGGTTAGAAATGTTAAAAAAGAGACAAGGAAAGCAAAAAGAAACTATGAAGTTCGTATAGCAGGGCAAGCAAAGACAAATCCTAAAGGTTTTTTTCAGTTATATCGTACTAAGACTAGGGAAAGGATAGGTCCATTAAAAACTGAGACAGGTCAAATAACAGATAGTGATGAAGAGATGAGTAGTATTTTTAATAAATATTTTGTATCTGTATTTACTAAAGAGGAACTTAACAATATGACTTCAGTCGAACAAGTCTATGTGGGTAGGGACGAGGACAGGTTGACGAGTTTAGCAATTACCAGGGAGGATGTTCTTAAACAAATAGTAAAACTCAAACCAAACAAATCCCCAGGGCCGGATGAAGTGTTTGCCAGGGTGCTTAAAGAATGCAAAGAGGAGCTTTGTGACCCACTGTCAACCATATTTAATAAATCAATAGAGTCAGGCAGAGTGCCAGAGTTTTGGAAAGTTGCTAATGTGATACCAGTTTTTAAGAAAGGAGATAGATCACTTGCGTCTAACTATCGACCAATTACCCTAACGTCTATTGTGGGAAAGTTACTCGAATCATGTCTTCCAAGAAAGGGAGTGGGAAATGAATGGATATCGAGGGCACTTGGTGTCAATTGCCGGCTGGAAAGATATTGCAAATCAAATGCAATATCTTTCATAGACAACTGGGAACACTTCTATGGAAAAAAATGAAATGTATGCTCGTGATGGGGTGCATCTATCGAGAGCTGGGGTTGTTGCTGTTGCGAACTCGTTGGAAGAAGTGGTTAGAGGTGTTTGTTTGGGTTTAAACTGTTAGTAGATAGAGGTATGGGAATTGATTTGGAGGAAGGAGGTAATAAAAGTATGTGTTTGTGGGAGAAAGGAATTGGCAAAACGATCAGGGAAAGAGAAGGTCCGCAAAATAACAATTCACTTAGGGTATATTACACTAACAGTAGAAGTCTAAGAAATAAAATTAACGAATTAAATGCTCTTGTCTGCACAGAAAAAATAGATATTATTGCACTTACCGAAACGTGGATGAATGTAGAAAATAGAGAACTATTAGCTGAATATCAAATATATGGATTTAAACTATTTCACTCAGATAGATATATTAGACGAGGAGGTGGAGTAGCCATATATGTTAGGGACAATTTGAAATGTAGTCTCAAAGAGGGAATCAAAACAGAGCCACACACAGAAACTATTTGGATAGAATTAAACGAAAAAGCAAATAATATTATAATAGGAGTAATATATAGGCCACCAAATTTAGACAGAATGGAAGCAAAGCACCTATGGGATGAAATATCTAGAGCATCTAGATCTAACAGTATTTATGTCATGGGTGACTTTAATTTTAGCGGAATAAACTGGTTGAACAAAACAGGGAATAGTGAAGCAGAAGATTTTCTAGAATTAATTGACGATTGCTTTCTTACGCAACACATTAAGGAACCAACACGGGAAAATAATATTTTAGATTTAGTGTTAACTAACAGGGAAACGCAAATTAATGACATCGAAATAGGGAGTGAGCTAGGGAGCAGTGATCACAAAGAAATCAGATTTAGCATAGAATGGAATAGACCAGTAGGAGAAAATTCTGTTAAAGTGCCAGATTTTCGAAAAGCTGATTTTAATAGCCTAAGAAATTTTTTGGGTCAAATTGATTGGAAAGTCTTGGGTATGGGGTGTGGGCCGGTCTTGGAGCGAGACATGAACCCAGCGATAGGTGACTTAAATGGGGATTTCGATGTGGATTCAATATATAACTTATTTAAGAATATTCTAAACAAAGCACAGGAACGTAGTATACCATACAAATTGAATAGATCGAATACTAATGACCCAAAGTGGATAACAAAGAATTTGAAGAACCTTATAGGTAAAAAGAGAGCTTGGTACAAAAGGATTAAAAATGGGGAGGTCACTTTAGAACAGGAATTCGTACAACTGGTTAGAAATGTTAAAAAAGAGATAAGGAAAGCAAAAAGAAACTATGAAGTTCGCATAGCAGGGCAAGCAAAGACAAATCCTAAAGGGTTTTTTTCAGTTATATCGTACTAAGACTAGGGAAAGGATAGGTCCATTAAAAACTGAGACAGGTCAAATAACAGATAGTGATGAAGAGATGAGTAGTATTTTTAATAAATATTTTGTATCTGTATTTACTAAAGAGGAACTTAACAATATGCCTTCAGCCGAACAAGTCTATGTGGGTGGGGACGAGGACAGGTTGACGAGTTTAGCAGTTACCAGGGAGGATGTTCTTAAACAAATAGTAAAACTCAAACCAAACAAATCCCCAGGGCCGGATGAAGTGTTTGCCAGGGTGCTTAAAGAGTGCAAAGAGGAGCTTTGTGACCCACTGTCAACCATATTTAATAAATCAATAGAGTCAGGCAGAGTGCCAGAGTTTTGGAAAGTTGCTAATGTGATACCAGTTTTTAAGAAAGGAGATAGATCACTTGCGTCTAACTATCGACCAATTAGCCTAACGTCTATTGTGGGAAAGTTACTCGAATCCATAATAGCAAATAAAATTCGTCTTCATCTTGAAAAACATAAATTAATAATTGAGTCGCAACATGGTTTTATAAATGGCCGTTCATGTTTAACAAATTTGTTATCTTTTTATTCTAGCATTGTTGAGGCAGTTGATAATGGTAAGGATTGCGATGTTGTATACCTTGACTTTAGCAAAGCTTTTGATACAGTGCCACATGAAAGACTGATTAAAAAGATAGAGTCTCATGGTATTGGGGGTGCTATATTAAGCTGGATTAGGGCATGGCTATACCAAAGGAAACAGAGTTAGTATAAATGGAATCAAGTCAGAGTGGGAAAATGTTGTAAGTGGAGTGCCTCAAGGCTCTGTCCTGGGACCTCTGTTGTTTATAATATATATAAATGATTTAGATTCAGGTTTGAGTAGCAACATTTGCAAATTTGCCGATGATACGAAAATCGGTAGGGAAATTAATTCGGAGGAGGACTCACTATCACTTCAAGTTGATCTAGATAGGGTTTTGAAATGGTCAAAGGATTGGCAGATGCAGTTTAATGCTGATAAATGTAAAGTTCTGAGGTTAGGTAATGATGATAGAGTTACAAGATACGAGCTAGATGGTGTTGTGATTGCGAAGTCGGATTGCGAAAGGGATCTGGGAGTTATGATTAGTAAGAATTTAAAACAAAAGGATCAATGCATAAATGTTCGTAATAAGGCAAATCGGACACTTGGATTTATTAATCGCAGCGTTAGTAACAAGACACCTGGTGTGGTTCTCAAGCTATATCTTGCTCAAGTTAGGCCCCATTTAGATTATGCAGTTCAGTTTTGGTCGCCATATTATAGAATGGATATAAATTCACTTGAACGTGTCCAGCGTAGGATGACTAAGTTAATTCCCCAAATTAGAAATCTTTCATATGAAGAAAGATTAACAAAGCTTAAGTTGCATTCACTGGAAAGGCGAAGAGTTAGGGGCGACATGATAGAGGTTTACAAGTGGGTGAATGGACATAACAAGGGGGATATTGATGGGGTGTTGAAAGTGTCAACACAGGACAGAACACGAAACAATGGGTATAAATTGGATAAGTTTAGATTTAGGAAAGACTTGGGTAAATACTGGTTCAGTAACAGGGTTGTAGATTTGTGGAACCAATTGCCGCGTAACGTGGTGGAGGTGGGGTCCCTCGATTGTTTCAAGCGCGGGTTGGACAAGTATATGAGTGGGATTGGGTGGTTATAGAATAGGAGCTGCCTCGTATGGGCCAATAGGCCTTCTGCAGTTACCTTTGTTCTTATGTTCTTATCTATAATAGCAAATAAAATTCGTCTTCATCTTGAAAAACATAAATTAATAATTGAGTCGCAAAATGGTTTTATAAATGGCCGTTCATGTTTAACAAATTTGTTATCTTTTTATTCTAGCATAGTTGAGGCAGTTGATAGTGGTAAGGATTGTGATGTTGTGTACCTTGACTTTAGCAAAGCTTTTGATACAGTGCCACATGAAAGACTGATTAAAAAGATAGAGGCTCATGGTATTGGGGGTGCTATATTAAACTGGATTAGGGCATGGCTATACCAAAGGAAACAGAGAGTTAGTATAAATGGAGTCAAGTCAGAGTGGGAAAATGTTGTAAGTGGAGTGCCTCAAGGCTCTGTCCTTGGACCTCTGTTGTTTATAATATATATAAATGATTTAGATTCAGGTTTGAGTAGCAACATTTGCAAATTTGCCGATGATACGAAAATCGGTAGGGAAATTTATTCGGAGGAGGACTCACTATCACTTCAAGTTGATCTCGATAGGGTTTTGAAATGGTCAAAGGATTGGCAGATGCAGTTTAATGCTGATAAATGTAAAGTTCTGAGGTTAGGTAATGATGATAGACTTACAAGATACGAGCTAGATGGTGTTGAGATTGCGAAGTCGGATTGCGAAAGGGATCTGGGAGTTATGATTAAGAACATAAGAACATAAGAACAAAGGTAACTGCAGAAGGCCTATTGGCCCATACGAGGCAGCTCCTATTCTATAACCACCCAATCCCACTCATATACTTGTCCAACCCGTGCTTGAAACAATCGAGGGACCCCACCTCCACAATGTTACGCGGCAATTGGTTCCACAAATCAACAACCCTGTTACTGAACCAGTATTTACCCAAGTCTTTCCTAAATCTAAACTTATCCAATTTATATCCATTGTTTCGTGTTCTGTCCTGTGTTGATACTTTTAATACCCTATTAATATCCCCCCGGTTATGTCCATTCATCCACTTGTAAACCTCTATCATGTCACCCCTAACTCTTCGCCTTTCCAGTGAATGCAACTTAAGCTTTGTTAATCTTTCTTCATATGAAAGATTTCTAATTTGGGGAATTAACTTAGTCATCCTACGCTGGACACGTTCAAGTGAATTTATATCCATTCTATAATATGGCGACCAAAACTGAACTGCATAATCTAAATGGGGCCTAACTAGAGCAAGATATAGCTTGAGAACCACACCAGGTGTCTTGTTACTAACGCTGCGATTAATAAATCCAAGTGTCCGATTTGCCTTATTACGAACATTTATGCATTGATCCTTTTGTTTTAAATTCTTACTAATCATAACTCCCAGATCCCTTTCGCAATCCGACTTCGCAATCACAACACCGTCTAGCTCGTATCTTGTAACTCTATCATCATTACCTAACCTCAGAACTTTACATTTATCAGCATTAAACTGCATCTGCCAATCCTTTGACCATTTCAAAACCCTATCTAGATCAACTTGAAGTGATAGTGAGTCCTCCTCCGAATTAATTTCCCTACCGATTTTCGTATCATCGGCAAATTTGCAAATGTTGCTACTCAAACCTGAATCTAAATCATTTATATATATTATAAACAACAGAGGTCCCAGGACAGAGCCTTGAGGCACTCCACTTACAACATTTTCCCACTCTGACTTGATTCCATTTATACTAACTCTCTGTTTCCTTTGGTATAGCCATGCCCTAATCCAGCTTAATATAGCACCCCCAATACCATGAGACTCTATTTTTTTAATCAGTCTTTCATGTGGCACTGTATCAAAAGCTTTGCTAAAGTCAAGGTATACAACATCGCAATCCTTACCACTATCAACTGCCTCAACAATGCTAGCATAAAAAGATAACAAATTTGTTAAACATGAACGGCCATTTATAAAACCATGTTGCGACTCAATTATTAATTTATGTTTTTCAAGATGAAGACGAATTTTATTTGCTATTATAGATTCGAGTAACTTTCCCACAATAGACGTTAGGCTAATTGGTCGATAGTTAGACGCAAGTGATCTATCTCCTTTCTTAAAAACTGGTATCACATTAGCAACTTTCCAAAACTCTGGCACTCTGCCTGACTCTATTGATTTATTAAATATGGTTGACAGTGGGTCACAAAGCTCCTCTTTGCATTCTTTAAGCACCCTAGCAAACACTTCATCCGGCCCTGGGGATTTGTTTGGTTTGAGTTTTACTATTTGTTTAAGAACATCCTCCCTGGTAACTGCTAAACTCGTCAACCTGTCCTCGTCCCCACCCACATAGACTTGTTAAATCTTTCTTCATAAATTAGTAAGAATTTAAAACAAAAGGATCAATGCATAAATGTTCGTAATAAGGCAAATCGGACACTTGGATTTATTAATCGCAGCGTTAGTAACAAGACACCTGGTGTGGTTCTCAAGCTATATCTTGCTCTAGTTAGGCCCCATTTAGATTTTGCAGTTCAGTTTTGGTCGCCATATTATAGAATGGATATAAATTCACTTGAACGTGTCCAGCGTAGGATGACTAAGTTAATTCCCCAAATTAGAAATCTTTCATATGAAGAAAGATTAACAAAGCTTAAGTTGCATTCACTGGAAAGGCGAAGAGTTAGGGGTGACTTGATAGAGATTTACAAGTGGGTGAATGGACATAACAAAGGGGATATTAATAGGGTATTAAAAGTATCAACACAAGACAGAACACGAAACAATGGGTATGAATTGGATAAGTTTAGATTTAGGAAAGACTTGGGTAAATACTGGTTCAGTAACAGGGTTGTTGATTTGTGGAACCAATTGCCGCATAACGTGGTGGAGGTGGGGTCCCTCGATTGTTTCAAGCATGGGTTGGACAAGTATATGAGTGGGATTGGGTGGTTATAAATAGGAGCTGCCTCGTATGGGCCAATAGGCCTTCTGCAGTTGCCTTTGTTCTTATGTTCCCCATTTTTAATCCTTTTGTACCAAGCTCTCTTTTTACCTATAAGGTTCTTCAAATTCTTTGTTTTCCACTTTGGGTCATTAGTATTCAATCTATTCAATTTGTATGGTATACTACGTTCCTGAGCTTTGTTTAGAATATTCTTAAATAAGTTATATATTGAATCCACATCGAAATCCCCATTGACGTCACCTATCATGTCTCGTTCCAAGACCGGCCCACACCCCATACCCAAAACTTTCCAATCAATTTGACCCCAAAAATTTCTTAGGCTATTAAAATCAGCTTTTCGAAAATCTGGCACTTTAACAGAATTTTCTCCTACAGGTCTATTCCATTCTATGCTAAATCTGATTTCTTTGTGATCACTGTTCCCTAGCTCACTCCCTATTTCGATGTCATTAATTTGTGTTTCCCTGTTAGTTAACACTAAATCTAAAATATTAATTTCCCGTGTTGGTTCCTTAATGTGTTGCGTAAGAAAGCAATCGTCAATTAATTCTTGAAAATCTTCAGCTTCACTATTCCCTGTTTGATCAACCAGTTTATTCCACTAAAATTAAAGTCACCCATGACGTAAATACTGTTAGATCTAGGTGCCCTAGATATTTCATCCCATAGATGCTTTGCTTCCATTCTGTCTAAATTTGGTGGCCTATATATGACTCCTTTTATTATATTATTTGCTTTTTCGTTTAATTCTATCCAAATAGTTTCTGTGTGTGGCTCAGTTTTGATTCCCTCTTTGAGATTACATTTCAAATTGTCCCTAACATATATGGCTACTCCCCCTCCTCGTCTAATATATCTATCTGTGTGAAATAGTTTAAATCCATTTATTTGATATTCAGCTAATAGTTCTCTATTTTCTACATTCATCCACGTTTTGGTAAGTGCAATAATATCTATTTTTTTCTGTGCATACAAGAGCATTTAATTCGTTAATTTTATTTCTTAGACTTCTACTGTTAGTGTAATATATCCTAAGTGAATTGTTATTTTGAGGCCCTTTTCTTTCCCTGATCATTTTGCCAATTCCTTTCTCCCACAAACACATACTTTTATTACTTCCTTCCTCCAAATCAATTCCCATACCTCTATCTACTAACAGTTTAAACCCAAACAAACATCTCTAACCACTTCTTCCAACGAGTTCGCAACAGCAGCAACCCAAGCTCTCGATAGATGCACCCCATCACGAGCATACATTCCATTTCTTCCATAGAAGTGTTCCCAGTTGTCTATGAAAGATATTGCATTTGATTTGCAATATCTTTCCAGCCGGCAATTGACACCAATTGCCCTCGACATCCATTCATTTCCCACTCCCTTTCTTTGAAGAATGCCACATATGATCGGGATTCCTCCCTTGCTCCTAACTAATTCGATGGCTGTCCTGAATCTCTGTATTAGTTCCTCACTCCTAACTCGTCCAACATCATTACCCCCTGCACTAATACAAATAATGGGTTTGTTTCCATTTCCCGTCATAATATCATTCATGTTTCCAACAATATCCCCAATTCCAGGTCCCGGATAGCAAACGCTTAATCTGTTCCCCCTATCTCTGGCACAAAACGTTCTGTCTAAATACCTCACCTGGGAATCTCCCACCACCAAACTTCGCTTCGATTCTCCCTTTTCCTTTCGAGCAGTTTGAGGGACCTGTGCTTCAATGCTCCTCGTTACTTTGTCTTTGCCTCCTCGCTGGACAACAGGTTCACCACAGCACTCGTCCTCTAACACGTCAAATGCGTTAAAAGTCCTTAGGTGTAGGCTATTAGTTGTCGGTTTTGCCAAGGTCTTCTTAAGACCCCTGTCTTTCACAACTTGCCAAGACGAGGTCTTCTTAATACTGGTCCCGTCAGTCCTTCTTAATGAGGTCCCGTCAACACTGGCCTCCACCTTCGTTTCCTCCCGAAGTCTCAGCCATCCTACCTCCTCCCGCAGGGAATCCATCTCTGCTCTCAGAGCTCCAACCAAACTCACCAAATCCTTCCAAGTGAATTTATATCCATTCTATAGTACGGCGACCAAAACTGAACTGCATAATCTAAATGGGGCCTAACCAGAGCAAGATATAGCTTAAGAACCACACCAGGTGTCTTGTTACTAACGCTTCGATTAATAAATCCCAGTGTCCTCTTCGCCTTATTTCAAACATTCATGCATTGATCCTTTTGTTTTAAATTCTTACTAATCATAACTGCCAGATCTCTTTCGCAATCCGACTTCGCAATCTCAACACCATCTAGCTTGTATCTTGAAACTATCATCATTACCTAGCCTCAGAACTTTACATTTATCAGCATTAAACTGCATTTGCTAATCCTTTGACCATTTCAGAACCCTATCTAGATCAACTTGAAGTGATTGTGAGTCCTCCTCCGAATTAATTTCCCTACCGATTTTCGTATCATCAGCAAATTTGCAAATGTTGTTACTCAAACCTGAATCTAAATCATTTATATATATTATAAACAACAGAGGTCCCAGGACAGAGCCCTGAGGTACTCCACTTACAACATTTTCCCACTCTGACTTAACCCCATTTATACTAACTCTGTTTCCTTTGGAATAGCCATGCCCTAATCTAAGTTAATATAGCACCCCCATTATCATGAGCTTCTATTTTTTTTAATTAGTCTTTCATGTGGTACTGTATCAAAAGCTTTGCTAAAGTCAAGGTACACAACATCGCAATCCTTACCACTATCAACTGCCTCAACTAAAGGACAAGTATATGAGTGGGATTGGGTGGTTATAGATAGGAGCTGCCTCGTATGGGCCAATAGGCCTTCTGCAGTTACCTTTGTTCTTATGTTCTTATGCTTCTGTTTCTGTTTGCAATTCGTTATTGAAGAAGCCATCTCCCAATCAATTTGGTGAGCATCTTCTGACAGATGAATAAACAAAGCATTAGACAATTGGCCATGTCTTACAGAGTATTTATGTTGCGATATTCTACATTTTAAATCTTTAGATGTTTGCCCGACATAGAACTTATTACAGTCTTTACAAGGTATTCTATAAATGACACAATTACCGCTACGAGGGCTGTTCCTAACTAATAGCTTACCAACAGTATTTTCGTAGCTAAACAATACATGTATATTAAAAAGTTTCAAGGCCTTGACAATATTCTGAAACCCAGAGAAATATGGTAAACATAACACATTCTTTGGGCGAATTCTTTCACTGCATATGTTGTTATAATATGTACGACGTGCTTTGCTACGGCAAACTTCCAAAAAACCCAGTGGGTAACAAAGCTTGAGACCAATCGAATCTTGAAACTTTTTAATATATCTCTTGAATAATTAGTAGAGCGATTGATTATTGCACACCGCTCATCCTGTCACAGATTTCTAGGCCAGAAACCATTGATGAGACCACTGAATTATTATAGCTGGGTCGTGAGTATATGATAACCCAGCTGGCGACCTTGTGGTCTGTGTGTAGAACGCAGCCGAGTGGATATTCCAGGTGAGCGAGTATATCGACCAATGAGCAGATTGTTTACGTCAGGCAAGCTCGGCCAAGGGTCACAAATTTCTGTGTCAGTGGCAGAGAGGAAGTATCGAGCTTACCTTACTTGCCACGGGTGCAAGGCTGTTACGGCCCTCTCGGGTCGCAACCGGGTTCTTTCTCTGATGTTGTTAGAGGTAGGGTATCCGGCCCCAAGCTAGTAGTGGCTTTCAAGGGATGTGATCCGTAATGCAAGTAAATTAAAGGGGAAGGGAAATAAAGGCAAAAACTTAATAATATAATTATTACCGTCACCATAAATAATATATAAAAGGTTACACAGGGGAGGGGGTTAAACACTATTATATACAACGTAGTCTTCCTCTGAAGACTCTGGACGTTCACGGTGCTCAACAAGGCTAAGCTCTTAGTCCTCTTGTGGCCTTACGATGAATCCTTCGATTCTCTTGAGTCTACCCTGGCCACAGGCCAGCCAAATCACAGTTCCACTGGGGGCACCGTCATGGAGGCCGTCAACCACAAATCCAGCCTGTAGCTGGCAGGTTCCAATCAGCAACGCTGGTTAGGCCACTCCACGATCGATACTAAGGTCGCGAGCCCTAGTCAGGAGCCTCGTGTGATCCCACAGGTCACTCTCCTTTCCACAACACCCCAGTGGTTAAGCGTCTCCACCAGTCAGTCCCGGGTATGACAATCCCTCAACTGCCACTTCACAGGCAGGCTAACACCACAGTGTTCATCCGGGGGGGCGACTCACAGCTGCTGCAGCAAATACTTGGAGACAAGACGGCTGCCTTGGGTAGACTGATCCAACTTCCATTACAGCAGTCCCAGGTCGACTCTGTAATCAGACACGTCATCACTAATAGGGACACACTAGGGCACCTTACTTACAGGCTTAGACACAAACGCCCGCCTATCCATTCCATAGATGGCGTTGCTGTCTAAGCGTCACCTCACCAGAGGTCAGCAGCGGCTATGTTGTGAACTGATCAGGACGGGAAACTAGCCCTTGTGGCCAGTATATCTCGTCCTCACTAGATGGCGTCGTCCATTTGGAGGGGGTTCCGGGAGCTGACCCACAGATGGCGCGGTCGTCACTGCTCCGTGCTCGGACGCTGGATTCGGGTCCGTAACAAAGGCCGAGTTGCAGGAAGGAACTCCAGCCTGTGGTAGACTGAGGTGCTCCCAGGGTGGTCAGTGGCACCCAGGTTTAGTGGGAGTGACGAGAACTGCAGCGTGAGGAATTTCCCGAGTTGGTACGTGAGGCCGAAAATCGGGTCCGGCTGTCCCTCGCCGGAACAGTCTGATACGTACTTCTAGTTGTATGAAGGAGTGCTTATGAGGCAGTGGAGACCAGTACGTATTGAGGCGGATGGTGAGTTAGAGCAACAAGAGCAACAACAACAAGAGGTGTTGCTGAAGAGTTACAGGCATGCAGTGCTCGAACTTGTGCACTCTGTGGACCCCGCAGGTCACCTAGCGGGGACAGAGACTCTGAACTGGATCACGTATCACTTTTATTGTCCTGAAATGGATGCAGACGTGAGACGTTATTGCAAGACATGTTTTCCTTGTCAGAGAGCGGGAAAAAACGTTCCGGCTATACCCAAGGCCCTTCTGGTTCCCTTCCCCGCTTTCGGACAAGTGTTTGAGCGTCTGCTCGTAGACAGTGTGGGACTCTTGTCCCAGACGAAGAAGGGAAACAACTACCTATTAACGATCATGTGCGTTTCTAGATTTCCTGAAGCTATTCTGGTGCGCCGGTTAACATCGAAAGGAATTTTGGGATACCTATAGCGTTTTTTCTTTTGGGTGGGAATGCCCAAGGAGAGCCAGTAAGATTGTGGGAGTGTGTTCCAATTTAAGTGGTTCCGACAGACTATCGAGAGTTGGGGTATATCCCAGTTACGTTTTTGTCCCTATAAACCATAATCGCAGGGGGATTGAGACGTTTCACTTGACTTTAAACATTATGTTGAAATTGTACTGTTCCGAACAAGGAGCGGAATGGGATGAAGCCGTTTATCCAGCTTTGTTTGCGATACGGGACACAGTAGTGGAATCTTTAAGGTTCTCACGCTTCCAGCTGGTGTATGGGCACGAGGTGCAAGGACCTTTATTGATGCTTAAGGAGCAGCTGACGTTGGGTAATATATTAGTGTCAGTAGAAGAATATCTACGGACGTTCAAGGAACGTTTGGAAAAGGCTAAGTAATTGGAAACTTGTTCATAAAGAAGACGATACCGCAGGCATAACCAATTACAGACCAATATCATATCTAACTATATTATCAAGAATATTTGTAAAATTATTTACAAATGGCTCTACTCCTACCTCGTAAAATTCAACATATTAAGTCCCTGTCAGTTTGGCTTTCGCTCCCAAAAGAGTACCAACGATGCAATTATTAGTCTGCTTGATATAATCTACACAGCCCTTGACAAAAATGAATTCCCAATTGGGCTCTTCATTGTCTTGAGGAAGGCCTTTGAACCATGACTACCTCTTAACTACCATAACTATCTCTTACTTAAGCCATAACTACCTCTTACTTAGACTTCACCATTATGGAATCCAAGGCCTTGCCCTGTACTATATTCGATCCTATCTTAGTGAAAGACACCAGTATGTAGCTATTAATGATATAACCTTCCCCGCTCTACCGTCAACCATAGGAGTGCCACAGGGCAGTAGTATCCTAGGACCTCTCCTATTTCTTATATACACATTTGATATGCCAAATATCTAACATTCTTAAACCAATGCTATTTGCTGACGATACTACCTTCATCTACTCAGATCCCATCCTATGCACACTAAATAATGTTGTAAATAACGAATTAACAAAAATATACTATGGATTTCTACCAACAAACTTTCACTAAATATAGAAAAGCCTGTACATTTTATTTGAAAGCAAATCATCAAATGAAATTCAGCTTCCGATAGACAATGTTAACATCAACAATAAAAATTATGGAAAGTTCCTTGGCCTATACATAGACAAGAGACTAAACTTCAACACCATCATAAAACACAGAACAAAAAAAGTCTCAAAACAGTTAGTATACTTTCTGAAATCAGATATATTCCAAAGTCTGCTCTTGTCTCATTATACTATGCGCTAATCTATCCCTATCTTACATGATGTATCTGTGTATGGTGTTCAACCACTGCAAACTACCTCAAGCCTATCATCACGCAGCAAAAAATCTGCTATCAGAAAAATAAGAAACTGTTTTGAAACACAGCCCCACTGTTTAAATCCCTAAACATAAAATAACTCCATACATTATCTTGTGCCATTTTCATCAACAAAACCTTGTTCCTAAATGAAAATCCTGATCTGAAACTCTTTCTTGACAAGTTAGAAACCCATAATCACCACACCAGAAATAAATATATCTCTGATATCCCCAGAGTCAAATTAAATCTGTGTAAACACTACAAAGAAAGGAACCTAATCTATGGAATTCACCCCCTTGAAGAATTATAATACTTTCCAACCTATGCCTTATTCAAAAGTAAAACAAAAAACTACTTAATTTCATCCTCATCCTATCTAGTTTTGGTGAAAACTCACTAGTAGGGTTTTGTTATATATTTATTTTTGAATAATTATTTAATTAATTATACTTATTATTAATTTATTACTTTATATAGAGTGAACTGTATGTTTGTTATTTGTCCCACTATAGTGGTTTCACTGCAAGGCAAGGCAAGTATCAGGGAGAAAGCGCCAAGTCATTACGACTATATAGCACTGGGAAGGGGGTCAGGATAAGGATTTAGGATGGGAAGGGGGGGAAGGAATGGTGCCCAACCACTTCGACGGTCGGGGATTGAACGCCGACCTGCATGAAGCGAGACCGTCGCTCTACCGTCCACTCCAAGTGGTTGGACGGTTTCACTGCACAGGCCTGGGGATTATTTAGATGGTTCCTATCAGGGATCCCTATTACAACGATGTTGCCAATAAAAATCTGAGTTTCCTCTACTAACAGGAGGAAACAGGAGAAGCAAAAAATGACATCACAGATCAGTCTGCTACCTCAAAGAACTTCACCTGCTTGAGCAAACCCGTGAGCTCATGCCTGAAGAGAGGTTACCTCCCTTCAGGCATGAGGTATGGCTTGATGATTCATGCAGCATTATCATCAATGAGATGACAACGAAAAAATCCATCATGATACTACAAGAAATGAGCCACAAGTATCTCGAGAAAATTTATAAAGAAGCGGAAATGAACTAGAACAAATCTACACTGATGGGTCATCTAATCCTGTCAATAGCGTAACTGGTGCAGCATACATTGTAATTAAGGATAATGCTTTTGAACGCAGAAATGAAGAAAAAGAGTGTATTGAGAACTATGCCTCTTCACCGCAAGCAGAGCTGACTGTCATTGTTATGGCGTTAAGATTCCTTGAACGAAACACTAATGGTGCAGTGATCTGCACTGATTCAAAAGCAGCAGTGTAAAGCTTAAGTAAAAATCGGGCAGAAAATCGTGCAATAGTCGCTGAAATTTAGAAAGATGTAAGGGTACTAACCAGCCAGGAAAGAGTCGTCAAGTGTCTGTGGATCCCCTCCCATGTTGAAATATGTGGAAATGAACGAACAGATGTGCTGGCTGCTGAAGGCGCTGAAGGAGACCATATTGAAAATTTCATACCCAAGACTCTTCTTCAAATTAGAGGTATTGTCAGGCAACATCACCATGACAAGGTAACTGAGGAATGGAGGATAGAAGCACAAACCAGTGACTCAGTACGATGGTACAACATGGTTTCAGCTGGCAATCCCAATCATTATGGCCGAAGAGGAGGAGAACGAGGGAGAGAATCAGTAATAGCGAGAATCCATCTTGGATACAAATATCCTTGGAGATATGGAATGGAAACAACAGTTGATCACAGGCGTTGCAGAATCTGTGATGAGAGTGACGGACACCGCCTTGACCACTATCTACGTGAATATGAACACCTGAGGGACATTAGAAATGTGTAGAATAATAAGCCCCACATTGAGTTAGGAAAACACTATTTGTCAAATATTGACACTGTTCTTAAAAGATTCTCCCATTTTTCACCCGCAAGATAACTAAAGATTTTAAGGGTTGACAGATGTTAAACTTCTTGTTTGAGGAGCTGTTCACTTGAGACAGTTAAGCAAATCTCAGCTGTGTCTGGGTACAAGTGACATGATGATCAACCCAGCGGCTTTCTTCCTATTGGGGAGTGTTGTACATGCTGCAATGGCTGTATGTCCACTCACACGATGAGTGGCGCTGCCCAATAAACTCGCCCCTCGAGCGAAAACGTTAATTTTTTTATATAGTTTGCCAAATCAAAATTTATCAATTGGTATATTCTACACTTAGTCTACATTTACATGAACAGTTAAATACTGATTTTAGCAAGGCTTAGCTGGTTTTGTAGTATGCAGTCTTTTTCTCAATAATGGACCCGTTCAGATTATGTAGGATCAGTCTACTTGCTGATCGGAAGCCTAATGGCGTCGTCAAGAATCATGTGAATTAGGTCAAGATGCTGCCAATATGTCCTTTAGTCACAATTTCACTTGCCAAATGGTTGAAAGACAACAACAAATGTGACAGATATGACAATAAGAAAGGTGATTAATATCATTAATTGAAACTTACCCGTTCCAGGTGGCTTGTCATGCGTTATAAGTAGTTAACATTAAATAAATATAAATGGCTAAATATGAAATATTATATATATGTTAACCAGAACTGGAGCACTTCCCAGTGGTTAGCATAGTCGTGCTGATTATTAGAGACCTGCGTCGCTCAGCAACAGTGACTAGTGAGAGACTCCTTCCTGTGCTCGTGCTAGCGTGTTGTTGTGGCAAGACTTAGTGGATAATAATGGCTTCCTCCTTCCTCTCCGCTCCAGGGACGCGTAACAGGAATGATTCTGTTTCTGTCTTCTTATTGACAATTGGAAGGAGGCATTTATTTTATTTGTTAGTTAATTGTATACAGTCTTAGAGAATACTTTTATTATCATGTTAATCCCTAGACTGGTGTTTAAGAAGTTTTAGTAATATTTTAAGTGTATATAATTCGGTAACGTGACAATACGTCTCGCTTTCTGACAAGAGACACCAAAACACTATTATCTTATCATGGTTAACTAAAATATTTTGTTCTAATTAGTGTGGGTATTTACTTAACAGAAACCAATAATTACATGATATGTTAGGAGTTCGTAATTGGTGTCGGAAATTTCCGACAAGTGCTTCAAACTCGCACTGTATCTTGTGCTACCCACTACCCCAATATATATGTCTAAGCCATGCAACTTCACCACTGTAATCATTGCTATCAACTTGTATCATTGTTGTTATGTCTGAACACAAATTTTACTTTAATACACCTAATAATCTTTGTCAAATTTTCTTACAATGTACCTGTTAATATTTTTCAATTATGCTAGAAGTAAGTAAGTAAGTAATTATCAAAAGAAGGCACCAAACCGGGAAGGCTATGTAGCACCATCAAATGTGCAAAATAATCAGAGGGCGCTAAATATCACCAAGGATGCCAACACGAGAACAAAAACGCATAAGGCGAACGATATCAAAAGTATCCGAGTCACCAAGAATTCTATTGAGGGACAGGTGACCGTGAGGGGCGGTCGGAAAGCAAGACACATGCTCGTCCTGGAAGTCAGGACATTCAAGAAGGACATGCACGACCGTAAGAGGGACAATGCAACTAGGACAACAAGGAGCAGGGCGGCGCTCCATCAAGTGACCATGGGTTAAGTGAGTATGGCAAATGCGCAACCTGGCCAGAGCTGTTTCCCACTGCCGGTTACGGTGGATGGAGGACGGCCACGAGGAAACACAACATTTAAGAGTACGTAGCTTGTTACCAGTAACAGACAACCAAGAAGCCTGCCAACGGGTAAGGACTGAGGAATGGATAACCGGGTAAAAGTCGGAATACGGAATGCCTTTACGAGAGATGGGACAAGAGCGGACAGCTTCCTTGGCAGCAGCATCCGCACGCTCATTTAAAGACACACCAATATGGCTGGGAACCCAACAAAACTCAACCGACTTAAATTTACTGTGAACAAGAAACAGCCAATGCTGGATCTCGACAACTACTGGATGAACCGGATTAAAGGACCCGAGAGCCATGAGGGCACTACGAGAGTCAACAACAACTACAAAGGAAGACTGACAACGAGAAAGCAGGAGACGAAGAGCATAGAGAATAGCATAAAGTTCCCTGTAAAGATGCTAGTCTCCGGAGGTAAGCGACACATATAAGTGCGATCAGGAAAAACAACAGAGTAGCCAACACCGTCCGCCGACTTAGACCCATCGGTGAAGACAGAAACGGAGCGGGAGTCAGAAGAAAAGTGCTCAAGGAAAAGGCGTTTTAGAACCGTAGGAGGGGTAAAAGCTTTAGTAATACGGGTCAAGGATGTACAAAACCGCGGAAGAGGGACACTCCACGGGGGCAAAGAAGGAATACGAGGAGAAACATTAGAAATACGAAACGGAAAGAGAATCCTGGAGGCAAGACAACCGGACAGAAAGAGGGAGGTGGTGAAGAGGAACAGGAACCGCAGGAGGGGTAAAAGTTAAAGCACGACAGAGACGACAGAAAGAATGTTGTAAGGACCGCGCAAGATAGCGAAGACAGTAGCGATCACGGCGGTCCTGGAGAGACAGGAAGCCAGTGTCAACATACAAGCTAAGGACGGGAGTCGAACGAAAGGCACCAGAACTGAGGCGCAACCCAGTATGGTGCAAAGCATCAAGACGGCGAAGTGTAGAAGGAGAAGCAGACGAGTAAGCAGGGCAACCATAATCGAACTTAGACAGGACGAGAGAGGAATGTAAAGCAAGGAGAGTGCGCCTATCTGCCCCCCAAGAAGTATGGGACAAGACCCGAAGGAGGGTAAGGGCCTTAGAGCACTCAACACGGAGGTAAGAGATATGGGGAGACCACGACAAACGAGTGTCAAGGAATAACCCCAAAAGCTTCGCGGAATCTTTATATTCAAGGGGATGACCATAAAGTGACAAAGAGGGACGAAGAACAACCCGTTTCCGCGTAAAAGTCATGGCACAAGTCTTAGAAGTAGAGAACTTGAAGCCATGATCGGTGGCCCAAGACGACACGGCATCAATTGCAAGTTGAAGCCGGTGCTGAAGGAGAGGCGAATCATCACCCTGACAGCAAAGGGTAAGATCATCGACATAGAGGGCGGAGAAGACACCAGAAGGAAGAGAGGAAAGAAGACCATTGAGGGCAACTAGAAAAAGAGTAGTGCTCAGAACACTACCCTGGGGCACACCTTCGTATTGCTGAAAAGAGGCAGAGAGCGCGGTACCAAGGCGCACCCGAAAGGAACGACGAGAGAGGAAGCTGCGGAGAAAGAGAGGGAGATGACCACGAAGGTCAAAAGAATGAAGTTGAGATAGAATATGATATCTCCAAGTGGTGTCGTAAGTCTTTTCCTGGTCCAAAAGGACGGCAACAACGGAGGTCTTCGCAGCAAAAGCAGTACGAATATAGACCTCCAAGTTCACCAGGACATCTGTCGTGCTGCGGCACTTGCGGAAACCAAATTGAGAAGGGGAGAGGAGGTGATGGTGTTCCAGGAACCACATCAGACGAACGTTAACCATACGTTCAAAGAGTTTGCGGACACAACTTGTGAGAGCAATAGGGCGAAAGTCCTTAGGGGAAGTACCCAGAGACCCCGGTTTGCGAACAGGGAGGACAACGGCATCGAGCCAGTCCTCAGGGACTGACGACGACTCCCAGATCCGATTATACAGACTCAGTAAATACTAAGACGTGGTCGGAGGGAGATGGCGAAGCATCTCATAATGAATACCATCGGAGCCCGCCGCCGTAGAACCGCAGAGGGCCAGGGCAGAACGAAGTTCAGAGAGACAGAAGGGATCATTATAGGGAAGCTGAAGATGAGTGCAGAAATCTAAAGGACGAGACTCAAGGACAGGTTTACGAAGAAGGACAGATTGGGGAAGATGAAGACCAGAGCTAACAGAAGAAAAGTGGGAACCCAGTTCGGAAGCGACCTGCAACGGGTCCGCCACAAGAGTATCATGGAGGTGAAGGACCGGTGAAACATCGGGAACGAACTTACCCGCTATCTTGCGGATACGCTTCCAGATCTGGGCCAGAGGAGTTTCGGACGTAATTGTTGAGACATAAGATGCCCAACATTCACGTTTTGCCATACGGATGGCCCTACGGGCCACCGCATTCGCTTTCCGAAAGAAAAGAAAAGAATCGGTCGTCTGCCTACGGCGGTGCCTCTTCCAGGCTGCACGCTTACAGCGGACAGCCCGAGCACAGTCCGCATTCCACCAGGGAACGCACTTCCGTGGACCCCGAGAGGAAGAGCGAGGAATAGAGCGGAGGGCAGCGTTGAAGACAGTGTCATGAAAAAGGAGGAGAGCGCGAGAGAGAGGCAGAAGGGAGAGGTCTGAGAGAGCAGCACTGAGGGTAAATAGGGTCCAGTCTGCCTTAGAAAACTGCCACCTAGGGAAAGAGAGGGAAGGGCGAAAAGAGAAAAAGGAAAGAAGGATGGAGAAATGATCACTTCCATGGAGGTCATCAAGAACCTGCCACGTGAAATCTAAGTAAAGAGAAGAAGAGCAGAGAGAAAGATCAAGACAAGAAAGGGTGCGAGTCCGAGAGTCCAAATGAGTGGGCTCACCAGAATTCAGAAGAGACAGGGAAGAAGAGAGGAGAAACGGCTCAAGGAGGCGACCCCGGGTATTCGTCAGAACGTCACCCCAAAGAGAATGACGACAATTGAAGTTACCCAGCAGGAGCACAGGCTCCGGCAAGGAGTCTAGGAGGTGTTTCAAATCTGGAAGAGAGAGCGGGACACTCGGAGGGAGATAAATGGAACAAACTGTGTACCATTTCCCCACAAAGATACAAGCAGCAGAACAATGGAGAGGCGAAGGAAAAAGTAAAGGAACAAAGGGAACATCAGCACGAATCAAGAGAGCAGAAGAATTAAAAGCCCCAGCAATGGCTGGGGGGGGGAAAGAAAGGAATAGCCACGAAAACGACCAGGACGAGCACCAAGCATTGGCTCCTGGAGACAGACACAAAGGGGCGAAAACCGCAAAATCAGAAGTTGGAGTTCGAGGAAATTGGCGTAATAACCTCGAACGTTCCATTGAAGAATGGACAACGACGAGAAGAGAAAGGACAAAAACAGAGAACAAGGAAGAAACAAAGGCGAAAGAGCAACAGAGCACGTTAAAGAATATCAGGGTCGGGATCAGGGTCAGCAAAGTCAGGGTTAGGGGGCATGGGTAAACTGAGCAAAGACGGAGGGAAGGAAACAGGAAAACAGATCAGAGGTGGGCGGGCGGGGTCCAGAGGAGGAGGAAGAGGAGGAGACAACGGAGAGGAGCAGTCAAGGACAGCAGCAGGAAGAGGGGGAGTAGAAAGAGGGGAGCGCACCCCAGCAAGAGCAGCAACCGAAAGGGAAGCAGGGGCCAAAGAAACCTCCATAGCAGGAACAGGGGGCGCAATCACTGAAACGGAGGGGAAGGAGCAACAGAGCCAGAAGTAGGAGCTGAGGAAGAAAGCGAAGCCTTCTTACCCGCCGGGGAAGAGGAAGGAGAGGAGCCAGGCTTACGCTTCTGACTTAAAGAGACCGGTGTCCCAGCAACTACGTACCGGGCAACGGATTCCAGTGTCTCAACAGGAGAAGCCGAACGAGAGCACACACGACGGCCATTAGGAGAGCGATGGACATCCGCCCGCACCGACAGGCGGTGGGGAGAGCCGATAAATGGAGGAAGAGGATGGGAAGGAGGATCGGAGGGGGACGAGGAAGAAGACACAGGAGACATGACAGACCGGGTTGAAAGAAGGGGAACCCCAGACAGAGGACCAGGGGGGGGGGGACCCCTCGGGAGAGAACTCAAAGGAACAGAGGAGGGGGCAGTGGGCGTATCAGGGTCCAAGGCCCGGAAACGGTTGAGAGTCTGAGGAAGGGGGGAAGGACGAGGAGAGGAAGAGCGCAACACGCGAGCATAAGAGATGTTAGTATAAGGCGGGAGCCGGCGAACCTGGCGCCTCGCCTCAGGAAAAGATAAACGCTCCCGGTGCTTCAGGTTAAGGACGGCCGCCTCAAGCTTGTAATGGACACAGGCACGGGAGAAGGTAGGATGGGCCTCACCGCAGTAGAGGCAGCGAGCTTGGGGAGAAGTGCACTCCGACTTAGAGTGACCTTCACTCCCACACAAAGGACAGAGAGAGACAGTCCCAGAGCAGCGGAGGGCACCATGCCCAAACCTCCAGCACTTGTTGCAGAGCCTAGGAGAAGGAATATACTCCTGGACAGAGCACCTGGCACCAGCAAGAATGACAGAGGATGGAAGGGTCCTACCATCAAAGGTGATCTTCACAACACGAAGGGGTTGACGGCGACGACCACGAGGGGGACGAGTAAACGAGTCAACCTGGAGGACAGAATGGCCTTGGGCATCAAGGATATGCCGAATATCATCGTGGCAATCCTGCAGATTCCGAACACCGGTTGCAACATGGGGTGGGAGGAGAATAGTGCCAACACTGGCATTCATCTGAACGTTCTTGGAGACCCGAACAGGGATCTCGCCAAGGCTAGGTAAGGCAGCCAAGCGGGAAGCTGCATCCTGAGAAGGAGCAGCAACGACACGTGTACCGAGACGAGTGGGGTTGAAAGTAACAGACACATCCACGGAATCTACAAGATGCCGATGGAGGGAGAAATCGTCAGGAGGCGCAGAATCAAGAGGGAGGAGATCAAAGTATTTGGCCCATGAAGCAGGACCAAACAAGGCCTGATACGCATCAGCACAGGAAGGACTCGAGCGAGTGCGGTTGGGCCACGAACGGCGTTGAGAATCCCTAGATCTAGAGAGAGGGGTCAAAAGGCGCAGTAGTCACAACGAAAGACTTAGCCACACCAGGGGACGAAGTGGTCACCACCGGGGGCTGGAGGCTCGACCCAACCACAGAGGAGGGAGGGGAGCTGGGTGAAGAAGTCAGGACGGTCCAGAGGAGGAGCAAGGTCGGGGCCCAACGCAGCGGGAGCTACAGAGCCCGGTCTTCCAATACAGGCCGACTCGGGGGCTTGGTCGCCCACCCCACGAGCCTGAGAGGGTACAACGGAAACATTCAACGACAGAGACGAAAAGTGACAAATTCATCCACGAATGTGCCCCCATACCCACCATGGAGCCACAATTAGAGGCAGGACACCCAACAGGAAGTTATCGCCGATCATGCCGGGGCCCCCTAGGGGTGCGTCGTGAGTATACGCCCCACAAACGCCACCTTAAGAACCGTCAGTCCGTCGAGATCGGGTTCAGCGACGAAAGGGGGAATGACAATAAAAGGTTCCCCTCGCTCGAGACGTTGGGTACTACAGTTCTACGGGTGCAAGAGTATGCCTCCTCAAGCACCCGGGCGTCAAAATAGAAGAAGTCCAAAGAAATAATCCAAAACAAGCAAAAGGTCGGCAGGAAACGACAAGCAGATAGGAGAAGAGGGGGGAGAAAAACGAAACATAAGGAAAAGGAAAAGCGATCCGGCACAATTGGAGAAGACAGCAGCAAGAGTGCAAGGCCAGAAAAGGACAGAGGACTGCCCAACGGAGCATCACACTCCGGCAGCCGTCCACCAAGCCCCCTCACGACGCCAACGGGCCGGATGGGGAGGGGGCCTTTTCCTTAAGCACGTCTCACTCCTGCTCCATTTTCGTTTTCACCGATGGGTTTAAGTCTGCGGACGGTGTAGGCTACTCTGTTTTTCCTGATTGCACTTATGTGTGTCGCTTACCTCCGGAGACTAGCATCTTCACAGCGGAACTTTATGCAATTCTCTATGCTCCTCTTCTCCTGCTTTCTGGTTGTCACTTTGTAGTTGTTGATTCTGTTATTGCCCTCATGGCTCTCAGGTCATTTAATCCGGTTCATCCAGTCGTTGTCGAGATTCAGCATTGGCTGTTTCTTGTTCACAGTAAATTTAAGTCGGTTGAGTTGTTTGATTGTCAGCCATATTGGTGTCTGTGTGCTTGCGGATGCTTCCGCGAGGGAAGCTGTCTGCTCTTGTCCCATCTCTCATAAAAGAATTCCTTATTCCAACTTATACCCCAGTTATCCATTCCTCCATCCTTACCCGTTGGCAGGCTTCTTGGTCGTCTGTTACTGGTAACAAACTGCGTACTCTTAAGAGCTGTGTCCTCGTGGCTGTCCTCCTACCACCGTAACCGGCAATGGGAAACGGCTCTGGCGAGATTGTGTATTGGCCACATTCGCTTAACTCATGGTCACTTGATGGAGCGCCGCCCTGCTCCTTATTGTCCGAATTGCATTGTCCCTCTTATGGTCATGCATATCCTTGTTGAATGTCCCAACTTCCGGGACGAGCATGTGTCATGTTTTCCATCCATCCCCTGCGGTCGCTTGTCCCTCGATAATATTCTTGGTGACTGGATACTTTTGATATCGTTCGCCTTATGCGTCTCTGTTCTCGTATTGGCTTTCCTTAGTGATATTTAGCGCCCTCTGATTATCCCACACATTTGGTGCTGCTACATAGCCTTCCCAGTTTGGTGCCTTCTTTTGATAATTATCATACTAATTCATACCGTACTTTGTTTGGGCCTGCTACGTGGCCTAAGTACTTTGACCTCCATCCTTTAGATTCATCCCCTCCTGACGATTTTTCCCTTCATAGGCATCTTGTAGATTCAGAAGGTGCTCCTGTGACCTCCCACCCCACCTGTCTTTGTACCTGTGTCGTTGCTGCTGCTCCTCAGGATGCTGCGACTCACTTGGCCGCCTTATCCTGCATTGGCGAGACCCCTGTTCGGGTCTCCAAGAACGCTCTGTTAAATGCCAGTGTTGGCACTGTTCTCCTCCCGCACCATGTTGCAACCAGAGTTAGGAATCTAAAAGACTGCCACGAGGATATCAAGCATATGGATGGACCCTGGACCATCCTCGTAGTCCAGGGTCATTCTGTCCTTCAGGTGGATATGTTTACTCGTCCCCCTCGTGGTCATCGCCGTCTGCCCCTTCGGGTTGTGAAAATTATCTTTGATGGTAGGACGCTTCCATCCTCTGTCATTCATGCTGGTGCCAGATACTCCGTTCAGGAGCGTATTCCATCTTCTCGGCTCTTCATTAAGTGCTGGAGGTTTGGGCATGGTGCCCTCAAGTCCTCTAGTCCTGTCTCCCTCTGTCCCATGTGTTGAGGCGAGGGTCCCTCTAAGTTGGCGTGCACTTCTCCCCAGGCCCGCTGCCTCAATTGCGCTGAGGCCCACGGTACCTTCTCCCGTACATGTATACGTTACAAACTTGAGGCAGCTGTCCTCAACTTTAAGCACTGGGTTCAGTTTGTCTTTTCCCGAGGCTAGGCGCCAAGTTCATCGTCTCCCCCACTTTCACTGGCGTCTCTTATGCTAACGTGGTGCGCTCTTCCTCTCTTCGTCCTTCCCACCTTCCTCCACCTTCTTCCTCCACCTTTCTTCCTTCCTGGGCCACCATGATTGGTGGCCCAAGATGACACGGCATCAATCCCAAGTTGAAGCCGCCGTTGAAGGAGAGGCGAATCATCACCCCAACAGCAAAGAGTAAGATCGTCGACATAAGAGCAGAGAAGATGCCAGAAGGAAGGGAGGAAAGAAGACCATTGAGGGCAACCAGAAAAAATAGTAGTACTAAGAACACTACCTTGGGGCACACCTTCATACTGCCGAAAAGAGGCAGAGAGAGAGGTATCAAGCCTGACTCGAAGGTACGATGAGAGAGCAAGCTTTTAAGGAAGAGAGGGAGATTACCACGAAGGCCAAAAGAACGAAGTTTGGACAGAATATGGTATCTCCAAGTCGTGTCATAAGCCTTTTCCAGGTCAAAAAGGACAGCAACAACGGAGGTCTTCGCAGCAAAAGCAGTATGAATATAGACTTCCAAGTTCACCAGGACATCAGTCGTGCTGCGGCACTTGCGAAAACCAAATTGAGAAGAGAGAGGTGGTGATGGTGTTCCAAGAACCACATCAGACGGACATTTACCATACGCTCAAACAGCTTGCAAACACAACTCGTGAGAGCAATGGGCGGAAGTCCTTAGGGGACGTACCGAGAAAACCTGGTTTCCGAATAGGGAGTACAACGGCATCGAGCCAGTCCTCATGAACGGACGACGACTCCCAGACCTGGTTATACAGACTCGGTAAATACCGAGACGTGCACGGAGGGAGATGGCGAAACATCTCAATGAACGTCTTCCGAGCCCTCCGCCATAGATCCGCAGAGGGCCAGGGCAGACTGTAGTTCAGAATGAGAGAAAGGATCGTTATAGGGAAGGCGGAGATGAGTGCGGAAATCTAAAGGATAAGGTTCAAGAACAGGCTTACGAAGAAGGAAGGATTGAGGAAGATGAGAAACAGAGCTAACAGAAGAAAAGTGGGAACCCAGTTCGGTTGTGACCTTCACTGGATCCGCCACAAGAGTACCACAAACGTGGAGAACCAACGAGACATCTGGAACGAACTTGCCACGCAATCTTGCAGATCTTCTTCCAGATCTGTGACAGAAGTATCTGATGTAATGGGGGAAACATACGATTTCCAACTCTCACGTTTAGCTGTACAAATCGTCCTACGGGCCACCGCACTTGCCTTCCGAAACAAAATAAAAGAATCAGCCGTCTGCTAGCGGCGATGTCTCTTCCAGGCTGCACGCTTACAGCGGACAGCCCGAGCACAGTCCGCATTCCACCAGGGAACGCACTTCCGTGTGCCCCGGGAAGAAGCACGAGGAATAGAGTGGAGCGCAGCAGTGAAGTCATAAAAAAGAAGGAGGGCGCGAGGAAGAGGCGAGAGGTTAGAGAGAGTAGCACGGAGTGTGAATAGGCACCAGTCAGCCTTGGCAAACTGTCAACTAGGGAAGGAAAGGGGAGGGTGGAAAGAAAAAAAAGAAACGAGGATAGGGAAATGATCACTTATGGAGGTCATCAAGAATCTGCCACGTGAAATCTAAGTAAAGGGACGACGAGCAGAGAGAAAGATCAAGACAGGAAAGGGTGCGAGTTCGAGAGTCCACATGAGTGGGCTCACCAAAATTTAGAAGAGATAGAGAAGAGGACGAACGGTTCGAGAAGACGGCCTCGGGTGTTTGCCAGAACATCACCTCAGAGGGAATGTCGACAGTTGAAATCACCCAAAAGAAGCACCAGCTCTGGCAAGGAGTCCAGGAGGTGCTTAAGATCAGGAAGAGAAAGTGGGACATTTGGGGGGAGATAAATGGAACAGACAGAATACCATTTAACCACAAAGATACGAGCAGTAGAACAATGGAGAGGCGAAGGAAAAAGTAAGGGGACAAAGGGAACATCAGAGCGAATCAAGAGAGCAGAAGAGTTAGGAGCCCCAGCAACAGCTGGGGGGGGGGGAAGAAAGGAATAACCACGAAAGTGACCAGGACGAGCACCAAGCATGGGTTCCTGGAGACAAACACAAAGCGGTGAAAACTGTGTAATTAGAAGTTGGAGTTCATGGAAGTTGGCATAAAATCCACAAATATTTCACTGAAGAATAGACATTATCAAAGAGAAAGTACAGTAACAGAACAAGAAATAAGTAAAGGTATAGAAGAACACAGATTATTAAAGAATCTCAGGATCAGATTCAAGATCAGGGTCAGGATCAGGGTTGGTAAAATCAGGGTTAGGGGGCATGGGTAAGCTTAGTAAGGATAGAGGGAAGGAAACAAGAGGACAGACCAGAGGCGGACTGACGGGGTCCGGAGGAGGAGGAGACAACTGAGAGGGGCAGGCAAGGATAGCTGGAGGAGGGGGAGGGACAGAACTGAGTGCACCTCAGCAAGGGCAGCAACTGAGAGGGAATCGGGGGCGAAAGAAACCTCCATATCTGGGACAGGGGGTTCGACCACTGAAATGGGAGAGGATTGTCGTTACAGTGTTAGAGGGAGGGGGGTGAGGAAGAAAGCAAAACCACCTTACCCGCTGGAGAGGAAGGAGGAGAGGAGCCAGGCTTACGTTTCTGACTCGAAGAGACAGGCGTTCCAGTAACAATGTACCGGGCGACAGACTCAATGTCTCAGCAGGAGAAGAGGAATGAGAGCGAACAACACGAAGAATGCTGGGAGGATGATGGATATCAGCCTGGACAGACAGGTGGCGTGGAGGGTCAAGAGACTGGGGGGAGGGTCGGGAGGAAAGAGTGGGGGGGAGATGGGGAAGAAGACAAAGGAAATCTGATGGACTGGGTAGGAAGGGGGGAAACCCCAGATGGAGAACCGCGAGGGAGATCATCCAGGAGAGGAGGCAAAGGAATAGAGGAGGAGGTGGTGGGTGTGGTCGGGTTTAAGGCCTGGAAACAGTTGAGAGACTGAGGAAGACGGGAAGGACGAGGAGAGGTAGAACGCAACACGCGAGCGTAAGAGACGCCCGCGAAAGGGGTGAGACGACGAACTTGGCGTCTCGCTTCAGCAAAAGACAGACGATCACGGTGCTTCAAGTTGAGGACGGCTTCCTCGAGTTTGTAGTGCATACACGAGCGTAAGAAGGTAGGGTGGGCTTCACCGCAATTGAGGCAACGAGCCTGGGGAGAAGTGCACTCTGACTTATAAAGACTATCGTTCCCACACAAGGGGCACAGACACACAGTACTGGTGCATTCGAAGACACCGTGCCCGAACTTCCAACACTTATTGCAAAGTCTAGGAGAGGGAATGTACTCTTGAACGGAGCATCTGGCACCAGCAAGAATAATATAGGGCGAAAGGGCCCTACTATCAAAGGTGATTTTTACATCTCTAAGGAGCTGACGGCGACGACCACGAGGGGGGTCGAGTAAACGTGTCCACCTGGAGGACAGAATGGCCTTGGATTTCGAGGATATGTTTAATATCCTCATGGCAATCTTTGAAGTCCCGAACACCAGTTGCAACATGGTGTGGGAGGAGAACAGTGCCAACACTGGCATTTAACCGAGCGTTTGTGGAGACCCGAACAGGGGCCTCTCCAATGCAGGACAAAGCGGCTAAGCGAGTAGCTGCATCCTGAGAAGGAGCAGCGACGATACGTGTACCGTAACTGGTGGAATTAAAAGTAGCAGAGACATCTACTGAATCAACAAGGTGTTTATGGAGGGAGAAATCGTCAGGATCAGTAGAATCCAGATGGTGGAGATTAAAGTATTTATCCCACGTAGCGGGACCAAACAAGGCGTTTTAAGTACTATTACGGGAAAGGATCGGGGGGGGAGGTGCTCAAGGAAAAGGCATTTTAGAACCGTAGGAGGGGTAAAAGCTTTAGGGATGCAGGTCATGGATGTACAGAACTGCGGAAGGAGGACTCTCCACGGGGGCAAAGAAGAAACACGAAGAGAAACATTAGAAATACGAACGGAAAGCGAATCCTGTAAGCGAGATAACCGGACAGAAAAAGGGAGGTGATGAAGAGGAACAGGAACCGCAGGAGGAGTAAAAGTTAAAGCACAACAGAGGCGAGAGAAGGATGTTGCAAGGACCGCGCAAGATAGCGAAGACAGCAGCGATCACGGCGATCCTGAGGAGATAGGAAGCCAGTGTCAACATGCAAGCTGAGGGTGGGAGTCGAACGAAAGGCACCAGAAATGAGGCGCAACCCAGTATGATGCAAAGCATCAAGACGGCGAAGCGTAGAAGGAGAAGCAGACGAGTAAGCAGGGTAACCATAATCGAGCTAAGACAGGACGAGAGAGCAATGTAGTGTAAGGAGTGCGCCTATCCGCTCCCCAAGAAGTATGGGACAATACCCGAAGGAAGGCAAGGGCCTTAGAGCACTCAACACTGAGGTAAGAGATATGTGGAGACCAAGACAAAGTAGTGTCAAAAAATAACCCAAAAGCTTCGCGGAATCTTTGTACTCAAGGGGATGACCATGAAGTGACAGAGGGACGAAGAAAGACCCGTTTCCCAGTTAAAGTCATGACAAGTCTTTGTAGTAGAGAACTAAGCCATGATCGGTGGCCCAAGACGACACGACATCAATCTCAAGTTGAAGCTGGCGTTGAAGGAGAGGCGAATCATCACCCTGACAGCAAAGGGTAAGATCATCGACAGAGCGAAGACGACGCCTGAAGGAAGAGAGGAAAGAAGACCACTGAGGGCAACCAGAAAAAGTAGTGCTCAGAACACTACCCTGGTACATACCTTCGTATTGCTGAAATGAGGCAAAGAGAGCAGTACCAAGCCTCACCCGAAAGGAACGGCGAGAGAGGAAGCTGCTGAAAAAGAGGGAGATGACCACGAAGGCCAAATGAATGAAGCTGGGATAGAATACGAAATTGCCAAGACGAGTCGTAAGGCTTTTACAAGACAAAAACGACAGCAATAACGATGGTCTTCCCAGCAAAAGCAGTACGAATATAGACCTCCAAGTTCACCGGGACATCTGTTGTGCTGCGCCACTTGCGGAAGCCAAAATTGATAAGAGGAGAGATGGTGATTGTGTTCCAGGAACCACAGACGAACATTTACTATACGTTCAAAGTTTGCAGACAACTTTTGAGGGCAATATGGCGAAAGTCCTTAGGGGATGATCCCAGAGACCCTGGCTTGCAAACAGGGAGGACAACAGCATCGAGCCAGTCCTCAGGGACTGACGACGACTCCTACATCCGATTATTCAGACTTGGTATATACCGAGACGTGCACAGAGAGAGATGGCGAAGCATCTCATAAGGAATGTCATCGGAGCCCGCCGCCGTAGAACCGCAGAGGGCCAGGGCAGAACGAAGTTCAGAGAGAGAGAGAGACAGAGAGAGAAAGGGATCATTATAGGGAAGTCGAAGACGAGTGCAGAAATCTAAATGCCAAGATTCAAGGAGAGGTTAACGAAGAAGGAAAGATTGAGGAAGATGAAGACCAGAGCTAACAGAAGGAAAGTGGGAACCCAGTTCGGTAGCAACGTGCAACGGGTCCGCCACAAGAGTACCACGGAGGTGAAGGACCGGTGAAACATCGGGAAAGAACTTACCCGCTATCTTGCGGATACGCTTCTAGATCTGTGGCAGGGGAGTTTTGGACGTAATGGGGATATATAAAATGCCCAACATTCACGTTTAGCTGTATGGATGGCCCTACAGGCCACCGAACACGCCTTCCGAAGAAAAGAATCGTCCGTCTGCCGACGGCGGGCTCTCTTCCAGGCTGCACGCTTACAGCAGACAGCCCGAGCACAGTCTGCATTCTACCAAGGAATGCACTTCATGGACCCCGAGAGGAAGAGCGAGGAATAGAGCGGAGGGCAGCGTCGAATAGAGCGGAGGGCAGCGTCGAAGACAGTGTCATGAATAAGAAGGAGAGAGGCAAAAGGGAGAGGTCAGAGAGAGCAGCAGCACTGAGGGAAAATAAGTTCCAGTCCGCTTTAGCAAACTGCCCCCTGGGGAAGGAGAGGGAAGGGTGAGGAGTAAAAGGTAACAAGGTTGGGGAAATGGTCACTGCCATGGCAGGTCATCAAGAACATGCCTACATGAAATCTAAGTAAAGAGAAGACGTGCAAAGAGAAAGAACAGGAAAGGATGCGAGTCCGAGATTCCAAATGCGTGGGCTCACCAGAATTCAGATGAGACAGGGAAGAAAAGAGGATAAACTGCTCAAGAAGGCGACCCCGGGTGTTCGTCAGAACATCACCCCAAAGGGAATGACAATTGAAGTCACCCAGCAGGAGCACATGGCTCCGGCAAGAAGTCCAAGTAGGTGTTTCAGATCAGGAACAGAAAGCGGGACACTTGGGGGGGGGGAGATAAGGAACAAACGGTGTACCATTTCCCCCCCCCCCCCCACAAAGATTCGACCAGCAGAACAATGGAGAGGCGAAGGAAAAAGTATGGGGGACAATGGTAACATCAGAGCGAATCAAGAGAGCAGAAGAGTTAGGAGCCCCAGCAACAGCTGGGGAGGGGGGGGGGAGAAAGAAAGCCACAAAAGCGACCAGGACGAGCACCAAGCATCGGCTCCTGGAGACAGACACAAAGGGGCGAAAACCCCGAAATCAGAAGTTGGAGTTCAAGGTAATTGGCGTAATAACCCCAAACGTTTCCATTGAAGATTAGACGTCGACGAGAAGAGAAAGAATAACAGAGAACAAAGAAGAAACAAAGGCGAAAGAGCAACATAGCACATTAAAGAAGATCAGGTCGGAATCAGGTCAGCAAAGTCAGGGTTATGGGGACATGGGTAAACTAGCAAAGACGGAGGGAAGGAAGCGGGAGAACAGACCATAAGCAGACTGGCGGGCTCCTGAAGGAAGGAGACAAACGAGAGGAGCAGTCAGGGACAGCAGCAGGAAGAGTAAAAAGAAAGAGGGGAGCGCACCTCAGCAAGGGCAGCAACCTAGAGGGAAGCTGGGGCCAAAGAAACCTCCATAGCAGATAACAGGGGGCGCAACCGCCGAAACGGGAGGGGAAGGAGCGAGTGTCAGAAGTAGGGGCCGAGGAAGAGAGCGAAGCCTTCTTACCCGCTGGGGAGAAGGAAGGAGAGGAGCCAGGCTTACGCTTCTGACTGAAAGACAGGTGTCCCAGCAACCAAGTACTGGCAACGGATTCCAGCGTCTCCACAGAAGCTGAAGGAGAATACACATGACGGCCGTCATGTGTGTTCATCAGCCCGCACCGACAGGCGGCGGGGAGAGTCAAGAGACGGAGGAGAAGGATGGGAAGAAGGAACGGAGGGAGACGAGGAAGACGACACAGGAGACATGACAGACTGGGTAGAAAGAAAGGGGAACCCCAGACAGAGGACCAGGAGGGGGGACCTTTCGGAACAGAACTCAAAGGAACAGAAGGAGCAGTGGGCGTATCAGGGTCCAAGGCCCAGAAACGGTTGCGAGTCTGAGGAAGGTGGGAAGGACGAGGAGTGGAAGAGTGCAACACGCGAGCATAAGACTTGAGCACAAGGCGGGAGCCAAGGAACCTGGCGCCTCGCCTCAGGAAAAGATAAACGCTCCCGGTGCTTCAAGTTGAGGACGGCTGCCTCAAGCTTGTAATTGATACACGAACGGGAGAAGGTAGGATGGGCCTCAACGCAGTCGAGGCAGCAAGCCTGGGGAGAAGTGTACTCCGACATAGAGTGACCTTCGCCACCACACAAAGGACAGAGAGAGAGAGTCACAGAGCAGCAGAGGGCACCATGCCCAAACCTCCAGCACTTGTTACAGAGCCTAGGAGAAGGAATGTACTCCTGGACAGAGCACCTGGCACCAGCAAGAATGACAGAGGGTGGAAGGGTCCTACCATCAAAGGTAATCTTCACAACCACGAAGGGGTTGACGGCGACTACCACGAGAGGGGACGAGTAAACGTGTCCACCTGGAGGACAGAATGGCCTTGGGCATCGAGGATATGCCGAATATCATCGTGGCAGTCCTGCAGATTCCGAAACACCGGTCGCAACATGGGGCGGGAGGAGAATAGTGCCAACACTGGCGTTCAACTGAGCGTTCTTTGAGACCCAAACTGGGGTCTCGCCAAGGCAGGATAAGGCACCCAAGCGGGAAGCTGCATCCTGAAAAGGAGCAGCAACGACACATGTACCGAGACGAGTGGGGTTGAAAGTAACGGAGGCATCCACGGAATCAACAAGATGCCGATGGAGGAGAAATCGTCAGGAGGCGCAGAATCAAGTGGGAGGAGATCAAAGTATTTGGCCCACGAAGCGGGACCAAACAAGGCTTGATAGGCATCAGAACGGAAGGAATCGAGCGAGTGCGGCCGTGACGAGGACGGCGGTGAGAACCCCCAGAGAGAGAGGGGGTTAAAAGGCGCAGTAGTTACAACTAGTGATGGAGCCGCGCCAGGGGACGAGGTAGTCACCACTGGGGGCTCGACCCAACCACAGAGGAGGGAGGGGAGTAGTCAGAGAGGCCTAAGGAGGAGCAAGATCGGGGCCCAATGCAGCGGAGGCTACAGAACCCGGTCTTCCAACACAGACCGACTCGGGGGCTTGGTCGCCCACCCACGAGCCTGAGAAGGTAAAGGAGGAAGAGAATTTAACATAGGTACTAAAAAGAAACATTCATTCACGAATGTGCCCCCACACCCACCATGGAGCCACAATTAGAGGCAGGACACCCAACAAGAAGCTATCGCCGATCATGCCGGGGCCTCCTAGGGGTGCGTCGTGAGTATACGCCCCACAAACGTCACCTTAAGAACCGTCAGTCCGTCGAGATCGGGTTCAGTGACGAAAGGGGGATTGACAATAAAAGGGTCCCCTTGCTCGAGACGTTGGGTACTACAGTTCTACGGGTGCAAGAGTATGCCTCCTCAAGCACCCGGGTGTCAAAATAGAAGAAGTCCAAAGGAATAACCAAAACAAGCAAAAGGTCGGCAGGAAACAACAAGCAGATAGGAGAAGAGGGGGAGAAAAACGAAACAAAAGGAAAAGGAAAAGTTGTTTAGCACAATTTGAGAGGACAGCAGCAGGAGCACAAAGCTACAAATGGACAGAGGACTGTCCCAAGGAGCATCACACTCCGGGAGCCGCCCACTCAGCCCCCTCACGGCATCAACGAGCTGAACGGAGAGGGGGGGAGGAGCGACCTGGGAACCGTGGAACCTCACACCATTGGAGGACAGGCGTTGTGGACAGGAGTGATTAAGGTAGATCATATTTCCCTCCAGATTCTCCTCGATGTTTAGGCTAGATAGGCTGGTAGAAATACATATACATTATTAGTATGTTTCTTATTACATTAGTGCTAGAATAGGCTGTAGGGCAGTCAGTATCTTCTACTGTTTGGAGAAGACAGTGTGTGGATGACGTGGCAGTTGGTGAGGCAGCAGACGACGCTGATGAAGCTGCCCCTTTTCGAGAGGGTGCTAGTCCCCCCATTGATATTTGCCCAGTTGACATAGTTGCCAGAGGTGGCAAGAGAGCTGCCAACGTTCTCCAGAGTATCTATTTCATATTTCCACCCATGTATTATTCTATATATGTTTATTGTAGTTTTCGTTAGTAATTTCATACATTTTACTGACGTGTTTATGTGCGCCCTCAATATATTTGAGCATTAACGAGTGAAACTATAGCACCATATATGAGCAGTATTATTTCATATGGAAATATCCTAGTGGCTGGCACAGTTGGAGCAACACTGATGTTTATGGAAACAGTACCCGTGGCTGGCAATCCTGTTTTAATACTAAGAGAAGCAACATGTAACACTGTCAGGCAACAGTGTAACCACTGAACTGCACTGTTGGGGACCTTGTGGATAGTCGAGTAACATAGGTGTGGACGAGGGACCTGTGACTCCTTTGTTATGGCAAGCAAGACTGAGAAAGTGCTGTTGCCGCACAAAGCGACATCTTGAAGGTAAATCTGAGTCTTCTTCACTTTTCCGCGACACAAGGCTGGAATTGCTGGTAGCAGTTCCCCCGTGTTTCGACTGAGGGACTTCCAGGGCGATCAGTGGCACCCAGGTGTGTGGGAGCATAGACCTGCGGCTGTGGGCATGACGTGGTCCCCATCGTAGGGACCGATAGACTCTGGTAAGTTATGCGAGTCGGACAGACTAACCCCCTTTTCCTTTGCCCGTCCCACTCCCTGTAAAAATACTCACAAGCATTGTGAAATTAGACACATTAGAAACATGCACTTTCTTTTTATTTTCCATTTAACCAGACTGAGCTACAGCAATGTGTAAATACTTAATTCATAATGATGTGCTGTGGGGAATCTTAGCACAGTATCCAAAATTTGTGTACTGTGGGTAATGCAGTCACACGAGTGTAAAGTAAGTAATTATCAAAAGAAGGCACCAAACAGGGAAGGATATGTAACACTATCAAATGTGTGGAATAATCAGAGTGTGCTAAACATCACCAAGGATGCCAATACGAGAACAGAAATGCATAAGGCGATCAATTTCAAAAGTATTTGATTCACCAAGAAGTCTATCAAGGGACAAGCGACAGCGAGGGATGGTCAGAAAACAAGATGCACGTTCGTTCTGGAAGTCAGGACATTCAACAAGGATATGCACAACTGTAAGAGGGACATTGCGATTTGGACAATAAGGAGCATGACGGCGCTCCATGAAGTAACCCTGAGATAAGCGTGTATGGCCAATATGCAACCTCGCCAGAGCCGTTTCCCATCGCCAGTTACAGTGGTAGGAGGAAGGCCATGAGGACACATGACTTAAGAGTACGCAGTTTGTTACCAGTAAACAGGACACCAACAATCGCACCCAGATGCGATTCATCAGTGCTTCGTTAGAGATGGCTTGATTAAAGTGAGAAAGACTGCAGGGGGTAAAATGTTTACAATTGCTAATAAAGAGAACCTCAACACTTTCCTCTCCCAATGTGGTTTGTCTCGCCTTATTACCACTCTCAATGAGTCGACTTAATTAACCCCCTTGTCACCTAGTGCGGGCTAGGTATCCTAAGTCTCCTTGTTTCACTTTTTAAATTAATTTTTAATTTACTCTTTACTAGTCATTTACTGGACTTAATTGAGGTGCATTAATATTTCTTTAGGTCTTATTAATTATACAGTCATAACTGAACTATTTATAGTTAATAATCATTAGCTTAAATTTGCCTGTGTTTATTATTCAACTTTTTTCTTTGATTTCATTTATTACCTAGTTTGTCTAGCCTCGCCATGCTCCCTTACTTCATTGTACCCCTGGCTATTGCCTGTACCTCAAATTGCAAATTGTTACTTACAGTGTACCTGAGAGTACTGTAAGCAATCTACCTCATTTTACTTTTTTTGTTCATTTTGTTTTTGTATTGTATAGTCTTGTTTATATATTTTTCACCCCTTCTATATCAAATTCTATTTTGTAATTGCCATTCTTGCCTTTTTTCCTACAACCAGCTTTTTTATGCAGACAATGTATAGACCCAGAACTAAACCTCTTATCCACTATCTAATGACAATCATCACTTTAATGATCAAAATTGCAGATATTTTACAGCACATGATGTAAACAATGTATTAACACAATCACAATATGTCCTGTAATCAACTTGAACGTTAGATCCCTAGGTAAACATTTCGATGATGTTAGTGCCTTGATTGAAACTATTGACAACAAATTCTCTTATTATACTTACTGAAACGTGGTTGAAAGAGGATACTACTCAACTCTTTAACATGCCTAACTACGCGGCAATTCACAACTGTCGTCAAAATCAGAGGGTGGTGGTACTGCTGTTTACTACAAGAACTAACATGCTTAAAAGTAATTAGAACTAGAGACTGCTGTGGGGAGTATATCTTCGTCAGTTTCAGAGTCAAGGATGCCGAGTCTGTCCTGTCTGTGGGTGCAGTTTATAGAATTCCTAACACTGGTGTGTCCGAATTCAACTCAAACCTTAGAAATCTAATACTAGATAACAGACTGAACAAAAACTATAATTATCGCAGGGGATTTCAATATTGACCTCTGAGAGCCTGAACACCCTACTGCTGTTAGCTTCCTCAACTGTATGAATTCCTGCTTCCTCATACCCTTAATCACTAGACCTACTAGAATCACCGATAGTACTGCTACGACTCTAGATCACATCTGGACCAACATAACCTCTCCGCTTACTTCAGGTATAATCTCCGATAGCACTACAGACCATTACCCCACATTTCTCTTAACTAACATTAGCAAACCACCTCTAGAGTCAAGGGAATTAAGCTTTAGGCTGCACAATGAAACTGCTATAGACAATTTTATAACTGCTGCTGATAATGTCAACTGGGAGTCCGAGTTAGGTAACTTAGGGGACATCACCCTAGCAGTGCAATCTTTTCTACAAACAACTCTTAGCCTTTATAACACCCACTGTCCTATGCTAACGAAACAAGTCACAACCAAAAGGCTTAACAATCCTTGGCTTACAAAAGGAATACTTAAATCCATTAATAAAAAACATGACCTTGAGAAGAAGTATAGGTTAGGAACCGTCTCCAGAGAATTCTCAAAGAATTACTCGTTATTGCTATCTAAAATAATTAGACGAGCCAAAACCAAGTACTACGAAGATAAATTTACCCAAATAAAGAGCAACATTAAAAAAAACTTGGAGCACAATTTCACAAATATTGGGATCCAAGAAGATTTTAAATAACAAACCAACACTCCTGTCCAATAACGATGGTCGACTTTCAGCCTCTGATTCTGCTATTAAGTTCAATAGGTTCTTCTCTTCCATTGGGACATCCTTTGCAAATGATATTCCATCTTCCAGTACTGATGTTAAGGACTATCTTACAGGTAACTATCCACAGTCTCTGAACCTAAAGCCTACTAATTCCACTGACGTTAATGAGATAATCCTTTCCCTTAAAACCAAGTCTAGTGCCCTTGAGGAGATACCAACTTTAATTTACAAAAAAGCCTCCAGATCTTTAGCCCCTGCTATTGCATTGCTCTTCAACAAGTCACTTGAACTCCAAACCTTTCCAGATATGCTAAAAAAGCGAGAGTAACCCCTGTCCACAAATGTGGTGATCTCACAGATGTTAACAACTACAGACCTATATCAATCCTGCCTAACTTGTCAAAAATATTTGAAAAACTAATCTACAAGCAGCTTTACTCTTATCTAGCCAAACACAATATACTTAGCTCTTGTCAATATGGTTTCAGACCCAAAAACATCATTAACGATGCACTTAATATGATTAACTTGATTCATGCAGCTCTTGATAAAATTGAGTTTCCTGTTGGGTTATTTGTGGACCTGCGGAAGGCTTTTCACACTGTCAACCACCAAAACCTTCTTCTTAAATTACATCATTATGGAGTCAGAGGACACTCCCTGAAATACCTCAAACCTTACCTTACTGACAGGCTCCAGTATGTTTCTGTGAATAATTCAATTTTTTCCACCTTACCCATCAACATTGGTGTTCCTCTGGGCAGCATACTTGGCCCTCTCCTCTTTCTCATCTATATTAATGACCTTCCAAATGCCTCCCAACACCTCAAACCAATTCTATTTGCTGACGACAACCTTCATTTACTCCAGTCCTGACCCCCTTGCTCTAAATGCCACAGTAAATACTGAGCTAAATAAAGTCCATCTTTGGTTAACTGCCAACAAACTCACCCTTAACATTGACAAAACTTTCTATCTTCTGTTTGGCAATAAATCCTCTAATCAAATAAATCTCAAAATAAACAATACCCAAATTTGTAATAAATTAGATGACAAATTCCTTGGCGTTCTCATTGATCACAAGCTGAATTTCCAGGGACACATTCTAAATATATCAAAAAAAGTTTCAAAAACTGTTGGCATTCTTTCTAAGATAAGATATTATGTACCCCGCCATGCCCTGGTGATGCTCTATTACTCCCTCATCTATCCATATCTCAACTATGGTAATTGTTCTTGGGGTTCTACTACCCAAAATCATTTACGTCCTCTAATTACTCAACATAGCTGCCATTAGGACAATATCCAACTCTGGCCCCAGATATCACTCGGTACCCCTACTCAAATCTCTGAATATGATAGATATTAAGTCACTGCACATTCTCTCATGTGAATTATACATATATAAAACGCTGAACTGTAATGCCAATCCTGACCTCAAAAGCTTCAATGAAGGTTGTAACAGAGCCTATGAGCACCACACCAGAAATAAATTCAGTTTTGATATTCCAAGAGTACGACTTAAACTATAAATGCTCTACAATAGTAGAGCATTTATACACAAGGGATACAATACACAAGGGACCCAGAATGTGGAATGACCTTCCCAACCATGTTAAAGACTGTACTTCTCTCAACCAGTTTAAGATAAAAACAAAGCACTACCTAATAAATTCCCTGTAACCTACCTTACCCCTCTATTGTCAACCCATGTCTGTTTTCTTAAACAACACTGTTTGTCGACCTATTTGTATTTGTGCTGCTTTTTCAGCCATGTTTCCCCCTTTTTATCTTTATTTTTATTTGTTCTCAACATATTTTATTCTTTATACTCATTTAGTATTAAGTATTAGTCATTAATGTGTTCCCTGCCCAAAACGCTTTGCGTAATAGTGGCTTTAGGCATTGTATGTACTAGCTCTATCTATAAATCTATCAATTTATGTAAAATCACTTGTATGTATGTACCTTACCTGAATAAACATTTTATTTTATTTATTATTTTTTTATTAATCCTGCTAACGGGTAAGGATGGAGGAATGAATTACTGAGTAAATGTCTGAATAAGGAATACCTTTATGGGAGATAGGACAAGAGCGGACAGCTTCCCTAGCGGCAGCATCCGCACACTCATTTAAAAATCACCAATATGGCTGGGAACCCAACAAAACTCAACTGACAAATTTACTGGAAATAAGAAACAGCCAATGTTGAATCTCGACGACCATTGGATGAACCGGATTAAAGGACCCTAGAGCCATGAAGGCACTACGAGAGTCAACGACAACTACAAAAGAAGATTGACAACGAGAAAGTAAGAGACGAAGAGCATTGAGAATAGCATAAAGTTCCGCTGTCAAGATGCTAGTCTCCGGAGGTAGGCGACACATACAAGTGCGATCAGGAAAAAGAACAGAGTAGCCTACACCGTCTGCAGACTTAGACCCATCTGTGAAGATGGAAACGGAGCGGGAGTGAGAAGAAAAGTGCTCAAGGAAAAGGCGTTTTAGAACCGTAGGAGGGGTAAAAGCTTTAGTGATACGGGTCAAGGAAGTACAAAACCGCGGAAGAGGGACTCTCCACGGGGGCAAAGAAGGAACAATACGAGGAGAAACATTAGAAATACGAACGGAAAGAGAGTACTGTAGGCGAGATAACCGGACAGAAAGGGAGGTGGTGAAGAGGAACAGGAACCGCAGGAGGGGTAAAAGTTAAAGCACGACAGAGGCGAGAGGAAGGATGTTGAAAGGACCGCGCAAGATAGCGAAGACAGTAGCCATCACGACGGTCTTGGAGAGACAGGAAGCCAGTGTCAACATACAAGCTAAGGACGGGAGTCGAACGAAAGGCACCAGAACTGAGGCGCAACCCAGTATGGTGCAAAGCATCAAGACGGCGAAGAGTAGAAGGAGAAGCAGACGAGTAAGCAGGGCAACCATAATCGAGCTTAGACAGGACGAGAGAGGAATGTAAAGCAAGGAGAGTGCGCCTATCTGCCCCCCCAAGAAGTATGGGACAAGACCCAAAGGAGGGTAAGGGCCTTAGAGCACTCAACACGGAGGTAAGAGATATGGGGAGACCAAGACAAACGAGTGTCAAGGAATAACCCCAAAAGCTTCGCGGAATCTTTGTACTCAAGGGGATGACCATAAAGTGACAGAGGGACGAAGAACGACCCGTTTCCGCATAAAAGTCATGGCACAAGTCTTAGAAGTAGAGAACTTGAAGCCATGATCGGTGGCCCAAGACGACACGGCATCAATCGCAAGTTGAAGCCGGCGTTGAAGGAGAGGCGAATCATCACCCTGACAGCAAAGGGTAAGATCATCGACATAGAGAGCGGAGAAGACACCTGAAGGAAGAGAGGAAAGAAGACCATTGAGGGCAACCGGAAAAAGAGTAGTGCTCAGAACACTACCCTGGGGCACACCTTCGTATTGCTGAAAAGAGGCAGAGAGCAGTACCAAGCCGCACACGAATGGAACTACGAGAGGGGAAGCTCTGGAGGGAGAGACTGAGGTTCCCACGAAGGCCAAAAGAATGAAGTTGAGACAGAATATGATACCGCCAGGTAGTGTCGTAAGCCTTTTCCAGGTCAAAAAGGACGGCAACAACGAAGGTTTTTGCAGCAAAAGCAGTACGAATATAGACCTCCAAGTTCACCAGGACATCTGTTGTGCTGCGGCACTTGCGGAAACCAAATTGAGAAGGGGAGAGGTGGTGATAGTGTTCTAAGAACATCAAACGAACGTTAACCATACGTTCAAAGAGCTTGCAGACAACTAGTCTGCAAGCAATAGGGCGATAGGGCGGAAGTCCTTGGGGGATGACCCGAGAGACCCTGGTTTGTGAACAGGAAGGACAACAGCATCGAGGAGCCAGTCTTCAGGGACTGACGACGACTCCCAGACCCGATTGTACAGACTCAGTAAATACCGAGACGTGCATGGAGGAAGATGGCAAAGCATTTCATAATGAATGCCATCTGAGCCCGCTGCTGTAGAACCACAAAGGGCTAGGGTAGACTGAAGCTCAGAGAGAGAAGGGATCATTATAGGGAAGGTGAAGCCAAGTAGAGAAATTTAAAGGACGAGATTCAAGAAGAGGCTTACGAAGAAGGAAGGATAGGGAGAAATGAGAACCAGAACTAACAGGAGAAATGGGAACCCAGTTCGGTCGCAACCTGCAACGGGTCTGCCACAAGAGCACCATGTAGGCGAAGGACCGGTGAGACATCGGGAACGAACTTGCCCGTAATCTTGCGGATACACTTCCAGACCAGTAGGAGAGGAGTTTCAGACATAACGGTTGAGACAAGACTCCCAGCAAGCACGTTTAGCCGCACGGATGGTCCTACGGGCCACTGCACTCTCCTTCCGAAACAAAAGAAAAGACTCGACTGTCTGCCGGTGGCAATGTCTCTTCCAGGCTGCACGCTTATAGCTGACAGCCTGAGCACAGTCCATATTCCACCAGGGAACGCACTTCCGCGTTCCCCAGAGAGGAACAGCGAGGAATAGAGTGGAGGGCAGCGTCAAACACAGTGTCATAAAAAAGAAGGAGGGCGCGAAAGAGACAGGATGGAGAGGTCGGAAATAGTAGCACGGAGAATAAAGAGGCGCCAGTCAGCCTCGGCAAACTGTCACCTAGGGAAGAAGAGAGGAGGGCGAAAAGAGAAAAGAAACAAGGATAGGAAAATGGTCACTGCCATGGAGGTCATCAAGGACCCACCACCCGAAATCTAAGGAAAGGTATGACGAGCACAAAGATCGAGACAAGAAAGGGAGCGAGTCTGAGTTCAAATGAGTGGGCTCACCAGAATTAAGAAGGGACAGAGAAGAAGAGAGGATGAAAGGTTCAAGGAGGCGACCCCGGGTGTTTGTCAGCACATCCCAGAGGGCATGACGGCAATTGAATTCACCCAGCAGGAGCACAGGCTCCGGCAAGGAGTCTAGGTGTTGTTTAAGATCGGAAAGAGAAAGTGGGGGGGAGAGAAATGTGAGAAACCGTGTACCATCTACGCAAAAAGACATGGGCGGCAGAACAGTGGAGAAAAAAAGTAAGAGGACAAAGGGAACATCTGAGCGAATCAAGAGAGCAGAAAATTATGGACTCCAGCGACATGGGGGTGGGGGAGAAAAGATTAGCCACGGAAGCGACCAGGACGAGCAAGCATCGGCTCCTGGAGAGAGACAAAGGGGCGAAAACTGAAATGAGAAGTTGGAGGCAAAGGAAATTTGCGTAAAATCCACGGATATTCCATTGAAGAAAAGACATCAGCAAAGAGAGAGGAGAGCAACAGAGCAAAGAAAAAGGTGAAGGAACACAGCACGCCAAAAAAAAAAAAAAGCACAGTCAGGATCAGGGTCAGCGAAGTCAGGGGGCATGGGTAAACCGAGTAAAGGAGGTAAAGAAGCAGGACAGACCAGAGGTGGACGAGCAGGGTCTGGAGGAAGGGGAGGAGGGGCAGAAAGAAGGGAGCGCACCTCAGCAAGGGCAGTAACCGAGATGGAACCGGGAGGTAAAGAAACCCCTACAGTAGGAACAGGGGCTCCACCACCGAAGCAGAAGGGGAAGGAACGATAGAATCAGAGATAGGGGGTAAAGAAGAAAGCAAAGCCTTCTTACCGACAGGGGAGGAGAAAGGAGAGAAGCCAGGTTTCCGCTTCCGACTCCAAGATACGGGCGTCCCAGCAGCAATGTACTGGGCAACAGACTCCAGCGTCTCGATAGGACAAGAGCGAACAACAACCATCAGGAGAGCGATGGACGTCGGCCGCAAGTCAGGCGGCGTGGAGAGCCAAGAGACGGACGAGAATGACGGGAAGGAGGACTAGAGCGAGAGGCAAAAGAAGACATGACAGACTGGGTAGAAAGAAGGGGAGCCCTTGACAGAACCAGGAGGGGGACCCTTCGGAACAGAACGGAGGGAAACGGGCGGTGATGGTGGGCGTGTCCGGGTCCAAGGCTCTGAAAAGGTTGTGAGACTGATGAAGGCGGGAAGGACGAGGAGACCAAGAGTGCACCACGTGAGCATAGGAGACACCAGCGAAAGAGGGGAGACGATGAACTTGGCGCAGAGTCTCGGGAAAAGACAAACGGTCCCGATGCTTCAAGTTGAGGACAGCCGCCTCAAGTTTGTAACGAATACACACATGGGAGAAGGTACGGTGGGCCTCACTGCAGTTTAGGCAGCAGGCCTGGGGAGAAGTGCACTCCAACTTAGAGTGACCCTCACTTCCACACAGGGAACAGAGAGAGACAGGACTAGAGCATTTGAGGGCACCATGCCCAAACCTCCAGCACTTACTGCAGAGCCGAGGAGATGGAATATATTCTTGAACGGAGCATCTGGCACCAGCAAGAATGATGGTAGGACCCTTCTGCCCCGTCAAAGGTAACCTTCGCAACCCGAAAGGGTAGACTGCGATGACCACGAGGGGGACGAGTAAATTTATCCACCTGGAGGACAGAATGACCCTGGGCCTCGAGGATATGCTTGATATCCTCGCGGCAGTCCTCGAGATCCCTAACACCAGTTGCAATATGGTGCGGGAGGAGAACAGTGCCAACACTGGCATTTAACCGAGCGTTCTTCAAGACCCGAACAGGGGTCTCGCCAAGGCAGGATAAGGCGGCCAAGCGAGTGGCCGCATCCTGAGAAGGAGCAGCAACGACACGGGTACCAAGACGGGTGGGGTTAAAGTTGATAGAGGCATCCACGGAATCGACAAGATGCCTACGAAGGGAAAAATTGCTAGGAGTTTAATCCAAAGGTTGGAGGTCAAAGTACTTAGTCCATGTAGCAGGACCAAACAAAGCATGGAACGAAGTTGGATGGGAAGGGAGCATACGAGAGCGGCCGTGGCGGGGACGGCGATGAGAACCCATAGAGAGAGAGACGGGTCGAAAGGTGCAGTAGTCGCAAGAAGAGATGGAGCCGTGCAAGGGAACGAGACAGTCACCACAGCAGGCTTGAGGCTCTACCCAACCACAGAGGAGGGAGGGGAGCAGGGAGGAAGAGTCCGGTCTGGGCCTAAACCGGGTCCTGTAGCGGAGGCTACAGATTGCAGTCTTCCAGGACGGTCCCACTCAGGGGCCTGGTCGCCCATCATGAGCCTGGGTAAGAGAAGTCAAGTCGTAATCCATACAGCAAACTAATATATAAGGGATGGGACCGGGAAACAAGGGATACCACCTACTAGGGCAGCCGAGCGCGGGCCAGTGCAGGAAGGGTGTGTTGTCCCCAGCGGTGGTCCCCCATTTCAACAGTGGAGTCCTACTTCGTTCAGTCTCCCACACTGGTGCTAAGACCCCAGTCCCCCTATCACCCCAGCCTGGACACCCAACCATCCACTCGGGGCGGCCTCTCACAGGCGACCCCTCCAGCGGGTGGTCCGATGGCTGAAGGCCCCTACGTGGTGCCCTTCAGCACGTATACCACCCAAAGAGGGGGCAGGAGAGGGGGCACAGGCA